>NW_007378078.1:132722-159481 GCF_000475195.1 Diaphorina citri | reverse complement strand
CTTTTATTTCTCTCGCTCCTCCTTCCCTCTCTCTCTCTCTCTCTCTCTCTCTCTCTCTCTCTTTCGCTACTCCTTCTTCTCTCTTTCTTCTTCAGATCTCATTGTTCTCTCTCTTTTCCTTCTCTAGCTCTTTCTCTTTGCCTAGTTAGCTTGGAAACTGGCACACCTAATAGGAACCTTGTAAGTGCAAGGCCTCGGGTTCGATTCATGCCCCCAGCGAACTTTGTGCTCAACAGATAAGGTTCTTTCTTAGAACGGCTCGCTTTCTCATATCCTCTCCTCCTTCTTTCGTCAATTTCGGGACGATAAGACCTCCATTGTTACAGTTCCCTTTATCAAGCATTAGGCAGAAAAGAACCATCCATAAGGCAATTCCCCTTATGGATGGTTCTTTTCTGCTTAATGATGTCTATTTAATGATATACTTTAGCAAAGCATTGTAAGCGCTAGGTCGTGGGTTCTATTTCCGCCCCAGGGCGGATTTTCTCCTGAACATAAAAGCTTGGCTCTCGGAACGGCTGGCTTTCTCTCATCCTGTCTTCTTTCTCTCTTCGCTTTCGGGACGATAAGGCCTTACCAGTTACAGTTCCCTCTATCAAACCTCTTTAACAATGTGAAATCCGTCATTACCTATCGATACCTATCTACCTACCTAAGGTACATAAAACCTATAGAACCTATGTATAAAATATCGGTATAGGGACATCTATAGATTAAAGAACCTACATAGATACTTCTTACCTAGATATCATCGATAATGCTGAAATAACGGGACATAGCGGTATAATTTACTAATGTATCTGTAGTGCGAATTAGTTTCCATGGTAAGACAATAGAGTGGCCGCACGCAATATTTGGACCTCTTGATTGCTGATTAGAATACACAATTATGTTTCTGCGTGATATCCAGGTACAGTGTGCCAACAAAATCTCGAAACAATAACTAGCGTGTTTTTCTTTCGGAATCGGAGACGATTTCCCCTCTTCTTCTGAGGCTCATTTCCCCTCCAAAAAATTTAGTTCAACCACTAGGTAGCGTGGTAGCGCTTGTACTAAACCATTAGAAATCCCATATGGCGTCTTCCCAACCCTGAAAAATCCAAGGTTAGAAGTGTATTTTTGATTCCACGAGTAAAATACGTACCATTACTAGAATAAAACACATAAGATATGTCCGGTTCAAACATCAACTTTTCTCTCGCCCTGTGGCAACGATGAGAACTAAAGAGTAAACAATACAAAACGGGATTTACTATGCAAACTGTATCTATCTACTGATTACTATGCAAACTGTATCTATCTACTGAATGAGATTATGCTGAACCTATTACTATGTGCACTATATCTAGTCTTCTATCTACCGAATGATGAGTTGCCACTTGCCCAATTCTTAGAATATTTTATCTGTGAAATCTGGAGGAAACAGTAGAACGGATTTCTTACGGATATTATACATAATATTAACATTACCATGATAATAGAATAAAATAGAATAGAATATACCTCATTTATGTATACTGCTAAGACGAGACTGAAAAGTCCCTTTACCCCCGCAGTCTAAATAAAGTCTTATATAGGCCGGGCGGCGTGGCGCTTCGAACTCTTGACTTTAGCGCGCCTCCCGGTAGGCTTGATTTGATAGGTAATAGGTACAGTTTTATAACGTAAATTAATAACTTTTTTTTGCCAAAAAGAAGTGATGAAATAATAATTAGGTATTAATCTACCGTCCACATTCTTCTGTTACAGCCCTGCGCCGCCTCCAATGAGCTTGCCCCGCCTCCCACCCTCCCAGCACCAGCATGCTCCGCCCATTTCTCTCTAACCCCTCCCTCCCCTGCCCCGCCCATAATGCGGCTCATGTTATGGTGCTACCACGCGTCGAAAAAATACGTCCGGGTGATTATGAATGACGAGAATGGCGCGAGCGAGAGTCGCCCGAGCCGCCCGAAAACTTTGAAGGTTAGTGTTTGAAGGGTCACCTCTATTCTTTTTCAAGAGGTCGAAAAAATACGTCCGGGTGATTATGAATGACGAGAATGGCGCGAGCGAGAGTCGCCCGAGCCGCCCGAAAACTTTGAAGGTTAGTCTTTGAAGGGTCACCTCTATTTTTTTTCAAGATTGCTACGAGTTAGGTCGAGGGAGCTGTAACTGCTAAGGTCTTATCGTCCTCAAATCGAAGAGAGAAAGAAGACAGGAAAGGTGGAAAGGAGAAAGCCAGCCGTTCCGGGAACGAACATATCTGTTGAGGATAACATCTGCCCCGGCGAGAATCGAACCCACGATCTAGCAAACGCGTTCCCAGCCAACTAGGCTGTCATGAAAAAAGGTCTATTTTATTAAACACCTTTGAGAAGTCTAGGGTCGGTTGACCCTCTGGGGTATCGCGTGCTGCTGGGTTCCCGGCGTCACGAGGAGACCTCAGCTGTTAAAAGTTCCGTCACGAGGAGACCTCAGCTGTTAAAACCTCCGTCACGAGGAGACCTCAGCTGTTAAAACCTCCGTCACGAGGAGACCTCAGCTGTTAAAAGTGATGTTGTTGTTGTAGCGGCTTTAGCTTTCGCAGAATGGCGATAGCAGAATAAAGAAAAGATGTCTTTTTGTATCTGCTATACACCGGGGTGATGGTCTCTAGCTCTAGCCATGTTAAATTGGCTCGCTCGTCCTGAACCGCAGTCAACCATCGTGAGGACTTGTACTTGTCTTGGTCTTTAAAAGCAGAGACCATGTTAAATTGGCTGGCTCGTCCTGAACCGCAGTCAACCATTGTGAGGACTTGTACTTGGTCTTTTAAAAGCAGAGAGAACCCTTTGAGGAGCTGCCAGCTAGCTAGGCTGGTTAGGGTTAGCTGTTCTCCTCCCTGTTTATAGTCCCACAGCCAGACGCTAGTCTTCTCTCTGTTTAACGTCCCCTAGCCAGACAGAAAAGTGATGTTAAACCCCCATACCTACCTAATTCTGAAAATACTCAGGTTAGCTGTTCTCCTCCCTGTTTATAGTCCCACAGCCAGACGCTAGTCTTCTCTCTGTTTAACGTCCCCTAGCCAGACAGAAAAGTGTTAAACCCCCATACCTACCTAATTCTGAAAATACTCTTTTTCCAGGTTCCCACGGCTAGTCCTGAGCCGGATACTATCAGTAACTTCAGCACCTGTTCTACTGATCTCGACGAGAATGAAATCCGGCGACAGCTTCTGGCGGATAAGTGGCGACAGCTGTTTGATAAGGTGAGAGTAGCGACACGCTACAGTCAGGGTGACAGTAGGTAGTCACAGGCTTTTGAAATGGTCTTTGGGGTATACTCTTCTCGCCCAAATCCAATTTTCGATTTGTAGTACTATGTGTCTGGTTCCGGTGTCCTCCAGCTGTTTGATAAGGTGAGAGTAGCGACACGCTACAGTCAGGGTGACAGTAGGTAGTCACAGGCTTTTGAAATGGTCTTTGGGGTATCCTCTTCTCGCCCAAATCCAATTTTCGAGTACTATGTGTATGGTTCCGGTGTCCTCTGGGTTTTCTTCCTCTGAGTTACTTGATCATTCTGAGGTAGGTGGACTATTGGGTAGATTAGGAAGATACTCAAGTATCTATCTAGGGACTCTAGGGTATCTAATACACATTCCGGAATCCGGATCCGTAATTTGGAGATTGTATGTTGAAGTAACTCCTCTAAAGGCCCAAGGACTTTTTGAGTTTTGTAGGCTTATGTATAGGCCCAATGTCCAAAATTATGGACAAGTTATTTGTAGGCCAAGAAGTTCAGAGCTGCTAAGTTGTTTGTAAGCTTAAATGCCCGCGTCAGAAAGATATTAGATTTCTACAGTTTTGATGAAATTCCAAATGTTTCTCCTTACTCGGGACAAGATTTTCATCGTACTATACGCAGACGCACGCGCAGGTACATGAAAAACGTCCTGAAATGAAACTAGATTCTGGGTACCTACATACATGTCTACAAAAATGAATTAGGTACTAAGGGCTGAAACATTAATCTGAAAAATACATCGTTAAATAAATGTTAAAAAAAAACTAAGGGTTGGGAAGATAAAATAGGTTTTTGGGATAACTCTTACCAAAGGCCATTAAATTCAAAACCCATCTCCCAAAAGAGGGTAGATGCTAGCAGCTAGATGCGAGTAGTGACCAATGTGTGATCTAAGTTGTGCCTGAATAATTTTTGACTATGCAATGAGCTCTACAAAGATGAGAAACTTCCAGAGTATTCAATCCATTTTATTAGGCGCAATATGAGGCCAAGAAGTTCAGAGCTGCTAAGTTGTTTGTAAGCTTAAATGCCCGCGTCAGAAAGATATTAGATTTCTACAGTTTTAATGAAATTCCAAATGTTTCTCCTTACTCGAAAAGCACATTGCTTCGCCAGGCTTTTCTACTCATGAAGGTAAGAACCTAAGAAGACTAGGGATAGTACTCTGAATGTGTCATTGAGACGTCCACCTCTGGTCATGCTTGACATCTCGCAATGTCACAATCTTTCTATCCCATTTATTTCTTTTTTCACGAAGATCATTTTGGTCCGGATTTCTAAATCTAATGAATTGAAATCTCGGTTTTATCGTGCGTTAATTTGAACTCTTGGTTATCTCATTGCCCACTAATGTACAAAATTATTGTCCAGTCATTCCTGATTGCACTATCATTGGACACCTAAAATCCTCAAGTCACTAAGCTACATGTGACATGATGGCATTTTTGGTGGATGTGCCAAAAAAACCAAATTTTCTAATAATATTGAACTTGAAGGAGAAGAAACATTTCTGATATTGCCCACTAATGTACAAAATTATTGTCCAGTCATTCCTGATTGCACTATCATTGGACACCTAAAATCCTCAAGTCACTAAGCTACACGTGACATGATGGCATTTTTGGTGGATGTGCCAAAAAAACCAAATTTTCTAATAATGTTGAACTTGAAGGAGAAGAAACATTTCTGACGCTATCGTGAGATATACCTACAGTGCATTCATAAAGTCCCTCCCCCCCACCTTAATTTTTGAACCGATGAATTTAGAATCCTGAAATTTTGTATACAAGCCTACCTCTAGTTTTACCTCTTTACCTCTAGTGTCTCTAGTTTCTTCCTCTTTTTCTTTCTAGCTTACCTCTAGTTTCTTATAGCTTATAGGCCATATGAAAATGGATGTTTCGAAATTTAATTTTTGGGACCGAATTTCAATGTGAACCATTAGTGGGACCTGTTTGAAGCACAAATCACCAATCGATATGAATTTCCCATTTCTGGTGCTTCCCCTATTTGGCGGGAGAACATGGAAAAATGAAAATTTCAACAGGTCATAACTCCGGCCCTGTTTGTCGGATCGAGCTCAAACTTGTACCAATGTACTATACGTTCTTTTAGGCCTTCAATATGATGCGTCAGAGTGGGACCTGTTTGAAGCACAAATCACCAATCGATATGAATTTCCCATTTCTGGTGCTTCCCCTATTGGCGGGAGAACATGGAAAAAATGAAAATTTCAAGAGGCCATAACTCCGGCCCTGTTTGTCGGATCGAGCTCAAACTTGTACCAAAATGTACTACGTTCTTTAAGGCCTTCAATATGATGCGTCAGAAGTAGGGGGTTCTCGTTTAAGAATGTACTACGTTCTTTAAGGCCTTCAATATGATGCGTCAGAAGTAGGGGGTTCTCGTTTAAGATTTTAAAGTTGGCCCCCCTGGGGCCCACCCTGAAAAAGTCCCTGAATTTTTACATAGCCTATAAGAAACTAGAGGTAGGTAAATATAGGCTTGTATACAAAATTTCAGGATTCTAAATTCATCGGTTCAAAAATTAAGGTGGTGGGGGGGACTTTATAAATGCACTGTAGGTACATACCTACGTCAAGGAATTGGGAACAGGAATAATCTCTTTCTTCGTGTGAGTATGTTTTGTCAGCCAACCACAAGTCACCCAACCACAATAAATTTTTTCTTCATTTAGTTAGACATAGCTCTCAGGTGCTGGCCAAGAATTTGGAAGTGTTATTTTATACTTCAGAGATGGAAATTGTGGAGAAACGAGAACCTCCGTTTTCTATGTAAGATTTTATTTTTTTGTTGAGTGTTGTTGTGAGCGCCACAAATTGTTAGGTGCTTCGAGTAGGTAGGTACCAAAAAAAGAGTGTGCCCCTAAAACTGAGCCATAAACAACCCCAACCCAAATTTGTGACTTTGCCCAGAAATTAATACCTCATCCCCAAAAGGGAATTAAGCTAAAAAGAAACTAGGAGCCACATCCACTGTAATAAAATATCAGTAAAATTTCACAAATAAGTAAAATTTAATACTCACATATTCGTCCAACTTTTTTTTTAAAAAAAATCCTCTTTTTTGCAAAAATGACTAGACTAAAATAGGTTCATCGGTTTGTTATGGATTATCCGTGATACCCCAGTGCAATCAGTGCATTGTAACAGTCATTGTAAATTTGTAATTATTTCTGAATCTATTTTTATTCTTTTTCCATATAAAATCGTTCATTTAATTAGATTTTTTTCTTCACTTCATGCTATTCAATTATGTTTATTTCAGTTTATTTTTCTCAGGGTTTTTTTATGCCTCAAGCGTAATTTTTTGTCGTTATTTTTCTTCATTATCTTCCTTCGGTGATTTCTGTGTTTCGCTCATTTATCATTAAGGTTTGAGGTGTAGTTTCTGTTGTTCTCTTGTCATTGAACTTAGCCATTTCCTTCTCATTTAGATCCAGGAAGGTAATTGAAGAAATTAAAAGTGACGACTTGGTAGCTAGAAGTAGAACTAATTCGTGGATTTTTTTTTTCTTAGGTGCCACTGAATTAACTGCTAAGGTTTTTACTTTAGGTGCCACTGAATTAACTGCTAAGGTTTTTACTTTAGGTGCCACTGAATTAACTGCTAAGGTTTTTACTTTAGGTGCCACTGAATTAACTGCTAAGGTTTTTACTTTAGGTGCCACTGAATTAACTGCTAAGGTTTTTACTTTAGGTGCCACTGAATTAACTGCTAAGGTTTTTACTTTAGGTGCCACTGAATTAACTGCTAAGGTTTTTACTTTAGGTGCCACTGAATTAACTGCTAAGGTTTTTACTTTAGGTGCCACTGAATTAACTGCTAAGGTTTTTACTTTAGGTGCCACTGAATTAACTGCTAAGGTTTTTACTTTAGGTGCCACTGAATTAACTGCTAAGGTTTTTACTTTAGGTGCCACTGAATTAACTGCTAAGGTTTTTACTTTAGGTGCCACTGAATTAACTGCTAAGGTTTTTACTTTAGGTGCCACTGAATTAACTGCTAAGGTTTTTACTTTAGGTGCCACTGAATTAACTGCTAAGGTTTTTACTTTAGGTGCCACTGAATTAACTGCTAAGGTTTTTACTTTAGGTGCCACTGAATTAACTGCTAAGGTTTTTACTTTAGGTGCCACTGAATTAACTGCTAAGGTTTTTACTTTAGGTGCCACTGAATTAACTGCTAAGGTTTTTACTTTAGGTGCCACTGAATTAACTGCTAAGGTTTTTACTTTAGGTGCCACTGAATTAACTGCTAAGGTTTTTACTTTAGGTGCCACTGAATTAACTGCTAAGGTTTTTACTTTAGGTGCCACTGAATTAACTGCTAAGGTTTTTACTTTAGGTGCCACTGAATTAACTGCTAAGGTTTTTACTTTAGGTGCCACTGAATTAACTGCTAAGGTTTTTACTTTAGGTGCCACTGAATTAACTGCTAAGGTTTTTACTTTAGGTGCCACTGAATTAACTGCTAAGGTTTTTACTTTAGGTGCCAATAAAAAAAATTTTTTTTTTAAAACAAAATTTTAAAAAAAAAAAAAAAAAAAAAAAAAAAAATCCCACTAATCCGTGATGCCCAATAAAATATCTCGGTAGTTAGTGGAGGCATATCAAGGTGCCCAACAGTAAATTACCATCCCCACTATGTCCACAGTTTCACCTTTAGTGGAGTAGACCCCATGGGGCTCTTATTGCTCACTCTAGGGATCGTGAAACAAGGTACTTACTTTGCGTGTCCGGAACCACCACACGCTATATTCTGAATTTCCAGAAGTTAATGGTGAAACAAGGTTTAGCCCTGGTATCAAGAATCGTCCGTCGATCTTGTGATGCAAATAAATAATGCTAATATAATAGAAATTCTGCATAATTATCATCTTATATTATAAAATCAAGATCCATTCACTCATTCACATTTCACATAGGCTGATAAAATCTCATAGATGACATAGATAATTCAGATAGACATAGGTACCTAGATATTCTAATACATATTACAGACTGCCTTAGATGGAAACTTGAACCTGCCAATATCCTGTTACCTGTCAGTTTATTGAGATTTTCTTTTCTTTCTTTTTAAGACTGACAGTAGCGACAGTCTAGTTAGCTTGGTGGGTAGAACGTGAACGTCTGCCTTGTAAGCACAAGGTCGCGGGTTTGATTCCCGCACGGGTTGGATTTTATCATATGAACAGATCACAGAAGGTTCGTTCTCGGAACGGCTGACTTCCTCGTATCATGTCTTCCTTCTCTCTTCAATTTCGGGACGATAATACCTTAGCGGTTACAGCTCCCTCTGTTCAATTTCTTCAAAAAATAGAAAGTAAAAAAAAGAGAGAAATCCATCAAACCTGTGTGAAAGAATTGTGCCCGACCTGAATGAGGTGCTAGGCCGGCCTAAATCCGCTGATGTCTTTATTCAGGGACAACACTATGATTCCAGGTTGATATATGGGTCTAAAGTCTGAAACTATGGTGGGCCTCAACAGCCAGGAAATTCACCAATACAGTGCCGTAGAATTTTACGCTTTCAATTTTCTTCATGTGCGATTACCATGGTCTACTTTTACTTTCTATAATTATCCTATCTGTGAGTTAGGCATGGTATCTACATTCTACATAATTATCTCGCGGTGATGAAATTAAGGATTGGCAGATTTTTCGGGGCTTTGAAACCCCGTGAAAGCTCAGAAACAATATCTGGGTTCCTTGGCTCTTTTTATTTCCAAGATTAATTCTAGGAAATTCCTCTTAATCAGCTTTAGAGTGATCGCTTTGAGGCCAAGAATTTTCCGAGTGGATGCCCTTCGCACTCAACCTTCGCTATTGATATAGCATATCAAGTATGTGTGGACACAGCTTAACACAGTTTATCAACCCAACTTCTACTCGTCTTTGGTGATTAGTTGTTCTTAACCCTACGAAAGTGAAAGGGTTCCGAATTATTTTTTTTTTGTTTATCGTAATGAAGTGTCGAGAGTTTTATACATCTATGATTTATGCCGAGACCTAATACGATCTAATCGGGCTCTAGCCGTAACAGTCATATTCCTAATAAACACCAAACGCGGTCCAAGAACCAAAGTGGTCCGCGAGATTGCTATCTTCAAGTGTGGGAGGCTTTCTCATTAAACCATTTCTTTTGATCTTTCTTATTTCTTTGTTGATATATACTTGAGAGAAAAAAGTTGTAGGTGTTTTTTTAGTCTTTTAGTTGATTTTTTAGTTTTTTTGGTAGATTTACGTATTCGGATAACGGATTATTAGTTATTATCCCCTAGCTAGACGCTGATCTATTCTCTGTCCAAGATAAATTCTGAAATCCACAGATAAGATTCTTAGGTTTTTCATATGTACCTCTTAACATTCTACTGTTGCGGCACTGAACTGGACTCACAATCTGGAGACCCAGACTCGAGAAATGTGTTAGACTATAGGAAGGAAAGTAATGTAATCGGGTCAAATTTTCGATGGTCAGTTTTTAGTGTCAAAACACGTTTGAGGTCTCCCCTAGCTAGACGCTGATCTATTCTCTGTCCAAGATAAATTCTGAAATCCACAGATAAGATTCTTAGGTTTTTCATATGTACCTCTGCAAGGCCCTTAACATTCTACTGTTGCGGCACTGAACTGGACTCACAATCTGGAGACCCAGACTCGAGAAATGTGTTAGATTTGTTTGATATCAAAACTGGGAGCCGCACTCTTTTATTACCTACAATTTCGCCTTCTCTCTCTCTCTCTCTCTCTCTCTCCCTCTCTGCAAGGCCCTTAACATTCTACTGTTGCGGCACTGAACTGGACTCACAATCTGGAGACCCAGACTCGAGAAATGTGTTAGATTTGTTCGATATCAAAACTGGGAGCCGCACTCTTTTATTACCTACAATTTCGCCTTCTCTCTCTCTTTCTCTCTCTCTCCCTCTCCAAATCTTTCGTTCTCTCTTTCACCAATCTTTTCTGGTATCCTGAGAAGTTGTAAAAGTTATTTGTCAATTTGGCATCTTATTAGAGGTAGATTAGAAAGCTTTTTATCTGATGAGAATCAAACCGGAGACACTTCCCTAGACGGCGCTCGGCGGTTTTGGACAAATTGGCTCTCTAATCGCCAGTAATCTCAATCTTAGTTTAAACTCATCTCATTGGCTAAATTTTCTGAAATCAACCAATCAGATTGCTTCATCCTGGCCACAAGTGATCAACCTCAGGGTAGTTGTTAATGCGTTGGACTTCGGATCTGGAGGTTAGTAGTTCGAGTTCGAGTCAAGTCATAAAATTTATCTAAGTGCAATAATTGGGGATGTTTGTGACAAGCATTTAAGTATGCTGAAAAAAATTAAAAAAATATCCTCATTAGTCCTTTATATCCATACCTAGGTATTTCAAATCAATCCAGCTCCTTAGATAAATTTCAACTCAATCCAGCTCCTTAGGTAATTCTAAGAGGGCGGTATTTCTTTCTCCCCATTAAAGGTTGTTGGCACTCATTTGACGTATCTCACGTATCTACTCAAGTTGGTTTACTAACCTATACAACATTAGGTCTACAACAGATTTATATTTGTTCAATTGTTCATTTTATTGGGTGTTTTTTACTTAGCAATTCATCGTCTTCTCTGCTAAGAGGGCGGTATTTCTTTCTCCCCATTAAAGGTTGTTGGCACTCATTTGACGTATCTCACGTATCCACTCAAGTTGGTTTACTAATCTATACAACATTAGGTCTACAACAGATTTATATTTGTTCAATTGTTCATTTTATTTGATGTTTTTTATTCGTGCAAATGCGCTTGCACAGAGACCCAAATTTCATGTCAGTTTGAGACTATCCTATGTAGATTGTCCTAGAGTCCTAGAGCTAGACCTTGGGGTATGTAAATTTGTATTAAAAGTAGTCCTTTAAAGTTATTTAAAGCTTTGTCTACACGTGATCCACCGCGTCGATCAATGGACGAGGTGAAGAGGTGAATCTATGTTGTCGAGGTAGTGTACGGTTTCAGTCGGCGTCGATCGACGGGATCAAGTATGTGTGGACACAGCTTAACACAGTTTATCATCCCAACTTCTACTCGTCTTTGGTGATTAGTTGTTCTTAACCCTACGAAAGTGAAAGGGTTCCGAATTATCGGACTTGTTTAAAACTTTACAGAGATACTGCGATATATGTATAATTCCCGAATTACTCGTCCCACAACGATATTTAAATTTGGGAGCAATTTGAGATCGATTCATTACTCACACTCACACAAAAGGTATTCATATATGAGATCTTAATAGTGGAATCAACCTCTTTGGTACCGATCTATGAAGACATTGAAGATACAAAAAGATCGGACTTGTTTAAAACTTTACAGAGATACTGCGATATATGTATAATTCCCGAATTACTCGTCCCACAACGATATTTAAATTTGGGAGTAATTTGAGATCGATTCATTACTCACACTCACACAAAAGGTATTCATCATTCCAATCCACGCTCCTGGTACAAACTCCATCACTAATCCTTGACGTACAATATAAGAAAAATATCTTCTTATCTTGAGGACCATGGCCATGGATAAGAGTGAGATGGGTAATATTATAGGCATTAAAGGTAGGTACTCGTACATAGGCAGTAGATAGGTGCAGAGTCACATAGGTACGTAACAAATTCGTAAATTCCAATTTACTCCTAAAACGCAACCTCCCATGACAAAAAGTAACATCCCATGAACCGAAAATCGACCTCCCCAGAAACACAGCAACCACAAAATTCACGATAAACGCCTAAATTGTACCTCGGAAGACCTCTGAAACCCCGAAAAAACAATTAAGCTCCGACGATTCCTATTTGTTTTTTGAGCCAAGTTCCCATCCATTTAGACGTTCAGATCAAAGAAGCGCTGAGGTAGGTTGATTTTACGCTTATTATGAGATCTTAATAGTGGAATCAACCTCTTTGGTACCGATCTATGAAGACATTGAAGATACAAAAAGATCGGACTTGTTTAAAACTTTACAGAGATACTGCGATATATGTATAATTCCCGAATTACTCGTCCCACAACGATATTTAAATTTGGGAGCAATTTGAGATCAATTCATTACTCACACTCACACAAAAGGTATTCATAGGTCGGACTTTGGAAGGAAATAAATTAGATTTTCAGGGCCACTGAAACTTCTATCAATTTTCTAGTGTGGACTTTTTGTTATGCACCCGGAAAATCTGGGTGCCTTTTACCCCTAGGAAAATTGGACATTTGCAAAAACTATATTGAGAATTTGTTAGAAAAATTGTGGCAATAACTAACATTCGATTAAAAAAAAAAAATCCACATGGAGGAATCGAACAGGTAATAATTGAAGCTAATCATACGTTCTGAACGTTTTAGGATCTTGATAGATAAACAAACCGACCACCCGTTTCTAATATTTCTGATGAGAGATTGGACCAAACTTAATCATAGAGCTCTGGAGGAGAAGAAATAATAAAATTTTATTTGTTTTATTTCAAGAGTGTAATACTTGAAGTGGAGTATTACAAACCCATCAAGATCGTACCTCAAAATAGTAGGTATCCACCGATGTACCTACCTTTTTCTGTAGGTATCGTAAATTTGTAAAATAAGTACTCATGAAAATGTAATAGCTACCTACATACAATTTTTAGCCAACACCTGGGAGCAGCCTAAGACGCGTTTCGTTCTAATTTGAACTCATCAGTTAGACATAGCTCTCAGGTGCTGGCCAAGAATTTGGAAGTGTTATTTTATACTTCAGAGATGGAAATTGTGGAGAAACGAGAACCTGCGTTTTCTATGTAAGATTTTATTTGTGTTTAGTGTTGTTGTGAGCGCCACAAATTGTTAGGTGCTTCGAGTAGGTAGGTACCAAAAAAAGAGTGTGCCCCTAAAACTGAGCCATAAACAACCCCAACCCAAATTTGTGACTTTGCCCAGAAATTAATACCTCATCCCTAAAGGGAATTAAGCTAAAAAGAAACTAGGAGCCACATCCACTGTAATAAAATATCAGTAAAATTTCACAAATAAGTAAAATTTAATACTCACATATTCGTCCAACTTTTTTTAAAAAAAAAAATCCTCTTTTTTGCAAAAATGACTAGACTAAAATAGGTTCATCGGTTTGTTATGGATTATCCGTGATACCCCAGTGCAATCAGTGCATTGTAACAGTCATTGTAAATTTGTAATTATTTCTGAATCTATTTTTATTCTTTTTCCATATAAAATCGTTGGTTTAATTAGATTTTTTTCTTCACTTCATGCTATTCAATTATGTTTATTTCAGTTTATTTTTCTCAGGGTTTTTTTATGCCTCAAGCGTAATTTTTTGTCGTTATTTTTCTTCATTATCTTCCTTCGGTGATTTCTGTGTTTCGCTCATTTATCATTAAGGTTTGAGGTGTAGTTTCTGTTGTTCTCTTGTCATTGAACTTAGCCATTTCCTTCTCATTTAGATCCAGGAAGGTAATTGAAGAAATTAAAAGTGACGACTTGGTAGCTAGAAGTACACTGAATTAACTGCTAAGGTTTTTACTTTAGGTGCCACTGAATTAACTGCTAAGGTTTTTACTTTAGGTGCCACTGAGTTAACTGCTAAGGTTTTTACTTTAGGTGCCACTGAATTAACTGCTAAGGTTTTTACTTTAGGTGCCACTGAATTAACTGCTAAGGTTTTTACTTTAGGTGCCACTGAATTAACTGCTAAGGTTTTTACTTTAGGAGCCACTGAATTAACTGCTAAGGTTTTTACTTTAGGTGCCACTGAATTAACTGCTAAGGTTTTTACTTTAGGTGCCACTGAATTAACTGCTAAGGTTTTTAGTGATGAGTCGTTTTCCTTCAGTTACGTAATTCTTAATTGTTAGGGAATGTTAGGGTATTACCAGTCATTTTCATGTCTACTACTGTTACCTAATGTCTAATTATGTGCTATTGTTAGAGTAGGTAGTTAGAGGATACTTGGAAAAGACCATAGGGAAAATGGTTGAAATGGAATTTTTTGAAAAACATCATCATAGGTTGTTAAAAGTTATTTTTAACCAATTTTTTCTTTCTGCCTCGCTCTCTCTTCTTCCTCCTTATGTGGCTCAAACTAACTCAGGATTAAATAAAATTGCAAATTGTGTGTGGTATAAAACATCTATGGCTTAACTCACTGAGTCAACTCTTATTTTCTCTGGGTTTTCGTAAGATCTCAGATGTTAAGCCAAAAGTAAATTTCATTTTACAGCAGTATCTATTGGAAATAGTCAACCATGTTAAAACTCCAACCAATCTGCTACATGAAAAGCCTGAATTAGGTTTGGTTCTAAACAAAAAATTAATAAAATTGGACCTCTCTTCATCTTCTGGATTTTCCAAGAACAGGTTTGTATACTTAGAACTTTGATACATCTCTGTACTTGAGTTTTAATTCAGATAAAACTTCAAGCTTCACATCCATGCTACAGTTGCTACACCAACCAGTAAAAATAACGTTATCTAGGATGTACAGGTGTACAGTGTACACGGATTTAACTACCATAAATTACTAGGAATTAATTCAGACCTATCTAAAAGCACTGAAGAGGATTGTAATACATGAAAAGCCTGAATTAGGTTTGGTTCTAAACAAAAAAATTAATAAAATTGGACCTCTCTTCATCTTCTGGATTTTCCAAGAACATCAGGTTTGTATACTTAGAACTTTGATACATCTCTGTACTTGAGTTTTATTTCAGATAAAACTTCAAGCTTCACATCCATGCTACAGTTGCTACACCAACCAGTAAAAAAAAAGTTATCTAGGATGTACAGGTGTACACGGATTAAACTACCATAAATTACTAGGAATTAATTCAGACCTATCTAAAAGCACTGAAGAGGATTGTACAAGGCTACTTACACAGTACAATATACACAGAGATCATCGCGGTAAGAAAATTTTGAACAAATAAGGCGATCCCAGCAAAATAATGGCGAAGAAAAGGGAAAAAACATATTAGTGACAAGATAAAGACCTTAGAGATACCATGTCTGCATGGTGTGCGCTTAAGTTACGCATCGCAGGACAGAACATGAGGTAGATATTGTCGCAGAGTATTAATACATAATTTTCATGCAGTCATACACCATTGCATATTTTGGTCACAACAGGGTTTATACGCTTTTCCCGGAATGAAATTCCATGATTATTCTAGAAAATTTCCATGACTTTTTCCAGAAAAATAGGGGGCGGAGGTACCTAAAAATCAGTAAGATTACCCCTTTATATAAATAAAATATGCAATATACAGAATATCAAGGAATATGAGGCGGAATGCGCCGCAGGCCGTTTTTCGGAAACTTACTTCTGGATAAGGGAAATAAAACCCTCCCTGCTCCCTCCCTTCTTCAGAATATAAGAAGTAACACTGGCACCGTAGGGTCACCCACTCACATGTCCCCTCTATAATGAAGGGGTCAAACAGCAACAATGACTCAATAATAGTACTCTCTCACCCTCCTCCCCCAAATCCCTATGATTTTTTTTAATAAAACCCTCCCTTCTTCAGAATATAAGAAGTAACACTGGCACCGTAGGGTCACCCACTCACATGTCCCCTCTATAATGAAGGGGTAAAACAGCAACAATGACTCAATAATAGTCCTCTCTCACCCTCCTCCCCCAAATCCCTATGATTTTTTCCCTACCTATGTAGTATAAAGCAATAACATAGGTGTAGTCTAATGCAAACTCGTATTCTCCCTTTTGTTTATGCTTTGACCATTAAGTAAATATTAAATAGAATAGAATAACCAAATTTGGACGAGCACCTACTGTAAGGTAACCATAAACAACAGACTGTTATATGACTAGTATTGGACTATTGTGCCCAAAACGTATCTTAACCTCGAATGTCTGTATCCTAACGTTGTCATTATGCTTTGGATATTCTGTCCAAGATCTCTTAAATGATTTTTTCAGACGACTAAAAGTGGCCCTCATTTCTGACTCATTCTTCCTTCGTTCCAAACTTCCCTCTTTCCTCTCCCATTTCTTTTCTCTCTTTGCATTTAATTTTTATTTTATTTATTATTATTATTTGTGTAATTGTTTCTCATAGAGTCACATTCTTACGATCTCTTTTTCTACAATTCTTTGGTTAGATGAAAAGATTTGCTTTTGATTTTCGGATAAGTAAGGACCTTCAATTCAAATGGCATTTTCCAATTCTCTCGTAATATTATGAATGCTAGCAGAGGTGTTGCTATTCACCAGGAATTAGGAATAGGAATAAGTAATCTCTTTCTTCGTGTGAGTATGTTTTGTCAGCCACACCCAAGTCACCCAACCACAATAAATTTTAAGTCTAATCCAGACTTTCCGTACTTTCTTCTTAATTTTCCTTTCTCCCCCCTGGGGCCCACCCTGAAAAAGTCCCTGAATTTTTACATAGCCTATAAGAAACTAGAGGTAAATATAGGCTTGTATACAAAATTTTAGGATTCTAAATTCATCGGTTCAAAAATTAAGGTGGGGGGGGGACTCTATGAATGCACTGTAGGTACATACCTACGTCAAGGAATTAGGAACAGGAATAATCTCTTTCTTCGTGTGAGTATGTTTTGTCAGCCACACCCAAGTCACCCAACCACAATAAATTTTTTCTTCATTTTCCTTTCTGAGGAAAGTTTTTCCCATTTTTCTTCTTCCCATTTTATCTTTTTCTTTCATTATTAAAAACAAAAGTTGAACACCGCCCAGCATATTTCATGTCCCTATCTGTAAATTTACTCATAGCTTCTTTTATTCCTCTTTCGCATGGGAAATACCTTATATGCTTGGACACGAAACGGTAAAAAAAAAGGAAGAAGAAGGAGGAGGAGGAAGAGGAGGAGGAGGAGAGAGAGAGAGAGAGAGAGAATAGTCACGAAGAGTATTGCATAATGCATATCCTACCCCTGGCTAAAAATGGCTTTAATAACTTAGCATGTGATGTCCATTATGGTTACCTACCTTTGCATGTATAGGTAACGTTCATTGTGGCCCACAGACCAAAGTGAGGTCATACCAAAGGAGCAATGGAGCCCTAAAACTAATGAGTACCTAAATCAGAGTTGATTGTAAAATTTCATCAGAAGCGGACTATTTAGGACCAAAGAGTTTTACTACTATCCAAACAATAGGGAGTATAAAATTTCATAACTCGGCTAGGATTGAACCCCTGTACTCTATCATCTTATATTATAAAATCAAGATCCATTCACTCATTCACATTTCACATAGGCTGATAAAATCTCATAGATGACATAGATAATTCAGATAGACATAGGTACCTAGATATTCTAATACATATTACAGACTGCCTTAGATGGAAACTTGAACCTGCCAATATCCTGTTACCTGTCAGTTTATTGAGATTTTCTTTTCTTTCTTTTTAAGACTGACAGTAGCGACAGTCTAGTTAGCTTGGTGGGTAGAACGTCTGCCTTGTAAGCACAAGGTCGCGGGTTTGATTTTATCATATGAATAGATCACAGAAGGTTCGTTCTCGGAACGGCTGACTTCCTCGTATCATGTCTTCCTTCTCTCTTCAATTTCGGGACGATAATACCTTAGCGGTTACAGCTCCCTCTGTTCAATTTCTTCAAAAAATAGAAAGTAAAAAAAAGAGAGAAATCCATCAAACCTGTGTGAAAGAATTGTGCCCGACCTGAATGAGGTGCTAGGCCGGCCTAAATCCGCTGATGTCTTTATTCAGGGACAACACTATGATTCCAGGTTGATATATGGGTCTAAAGTCTGAAACTATGGTGGGCCTCAACAGCCAGGAAATTCACCAATACAGTGCCGTAGAATTTTACGCTTTCAATTTTCTTCATGTGCGATTACCATGGTCTACTTTTACTTTCTATAATTATCCTATCTGTGAGTTAGGCATGGTATCTACATTCTACATAATTATCTCGCGGTGATGAAATTAAGGATTGGCAGATTTTTCGGGGCTTTGAAACCCCGTGAAAGCTCAGAAACAATATCTGGGTTCCTTGGCTCTTTTTATTTCCAAGATTAATTCTAGGAGGGATCTTCTTATTTTTCTTCGCCTTTTGTTCGGATGGGGTCGGCGTTTGTCGTCGCCGGCGTCGCCCTCTTAATCAGCTTTAGAGTGATCGCTTTGAGGCCAAGAATTTTCCGAGTGGATGCCCTTCGCACTCAACCTTCGCTATTGATATAGCATAGGGAAATTTGGACTAGTCTTCTCCCTGTTTAGAGTCCCCTAGCTAGACGCTGATCTATTCTCTGTCCAAGATAAATTCTGAAATCCACAGATAAGATTCTTAGGTTTTTCATATGTACCTCTGCAAGGCCCTTAACATTCTACTGTTGCGGCACTGAACTGGACTCACAATCTGGAGACCCAGACTCGAGAAATGTGTTAGATTTGTTCGATATCAAAACTGGGAGCCGCACTCTTTTATTACCTACAATTTCGCCTTCTCTCTCTCTTTCTCTCTCTCTCCCTCTCCAAATCTTTCGTTCTCTCTTTCACCAATCTTTTCTGGTATCCTGAGAAGTTGTAAAAGTTATTTGTCAATTTGGCATCTTATTAGAGGTAGATTAGCCAGCTTTTTATCTGATGAGAATCAAACCGGAGACACTTCCCTAGACGGCGCTCGGCGGTTTTGGACAAATTGGCTCTCTATAATCGCGAGTAATCTCAATCTTAGTTTAAACTCATCTCATTGGCTAAATTTTCTGAAATCAACCAATCAGATTGCTTCATCCTGGCCACAAGTGATCAACCTCAGGGTAGTTGTTAATGCGTTGGACTTCGGATCTGGAGGTTAGTAGTTCGAGTTCGAGTCAAGTCATAAAATTTATCTAAGTGCAATAATTGGGGATGTTTGTGACAAGCATTTAAGTATGCTGAACAAAATTAAAAAAAAATATCCTCATTAGTCCTTTATATCCATACCTAGGTATTTCAAATCAATCCAGCTCCTTAGATAAGTTTCAACTCAATCCAGCTCCTTAGGTAATTTTCAATTCAATTCAATTCAATACAGCTCCTTATCCTTAGATAGGTTTCAATTCAATTCAGACACCCTCTGTCTTAATTTATCCGTGTGTGGGCAATTCCCTGCCCAATCAACTAATCATCCTTCACAAAGGACGAAGAATGTTGACTCAAATGAGAATTAAAATATCATCTTTGTTGATGGTGACGTGTTTTCTCCTCGGTCGGTGAACATCAGGTATTCATAGGTCGGACTTTGGAAGGAAATAAATTAGATTTTCAGGGCCACTGAAAATTCTATCAATTTTCTAGTGTGGACTTTTTGTTATGCACCCGGAAAATCTGGGTGCCTTTTACCCCTAGGAAAATTGGACATTTGCAAAAACTATATTGAGAATTTGTTAGAAAAATTGTGGCAATAACTAACATTCGATTAAAAAAAAAAAATCCACATGGAGGAATCGAACAGGTAATAATTGAAGCTAATCATACGTTCTGAACGTTTTAGGATCTTGATAGATAAACAAACCGACCACCCGTTTCTAATATTTCTGATGAGAGATTGGACCAAACTTAATCATAGAGCTCTGGAGGAGAAGAAATAATAAAATTTTATTTGTTTTATTTCAAGAGTGTAATACTTGAAGTGGAGTATTACAAACCCATCAAGATCGTACCTCAAAATAGTAGGTATCCACCGATGTACCTACCTTTTTCTGTAGGTATCGTAAATTTGTAAAATAAGTACTCATGAAAATGTAATAGCTACCTACATACAATTTTTAGCCAACACCTGGGAGCAGCCTAAGACGCGTTTCGTTCTAATTTGAATGTTGACTCAAATGAGAATTAAAATATCATCTTTGTTGATGGTGACGTGTTTTCTCCTCGGTCGGTGAACATCAAACCAACAAATTTAATCCTCTTAACCCATGAGGGCCGAGGCCTACATTAAAGTCACACCAAACTTGACCAAACCCTTCTCTCTTTTTCGCTGATATCTCAGTCGCTCCCCGTCGGGGGTCTGTCTATCAGTTAGAAAACAACATTTCCTACTATTTTCAAGACTCGGTCGGTCTCAGTCGCTCCCCGTCGGGGGTCTGTCTATCAGTTAGAAAACAAAATTTCCTACTATTTTCAATATGATTTGACATAACTCGGTCGGTCTCAGTCGCTCCCCGTCGGGGGTCTGTCTATCAGTTAGAAAACAAAATTTCCTACTATTTTCAATATGATTTGACATACTTACTCAGTACCGGTCCGGAGTTAGAAACGGTTAAATTTCAGCAAGATCCAATGGAGAAAAAAGAGTTCGACTCTTATGGATTAAGATGGGTCCTCATTGGGTGCTCTACAGCCTCTCAGATTTCTTTGTTCCCGTGTTATAATCAGCGGGGCATATTTTGAGGGGCAATCCTCTTAACCCATGAGGGCCGAGGCCTACATTAAAGTCACACCAAACTTGACCAAACCCTTCTCTCTTTTTCGCTGATATCTCAGGCGCTCCCTGTCTATCAGTTAGAAAACAAAATTTCCTACTATTTTCAATTGATTTGACATACTTACTCAGTACCGGTCCGGAGTTAGAAGCGGTTAAATTTCAGCAAGATCCAATGGAGAAAAAAGAGTTCGACTCTTATGGATTAAGATGGGTCCTCATTGGGTGCTCTACAGCCTCTCAGATTTCTTTGTTCCCGTGTTATAATCAGCGGGGCATATTTTGAGGGGCCCTAAAGGAGCTCTAGCTGCTTGTTGGTTAAAATAGGCGTATAATTGAATTTGTCAAACAAAACGTAAACGTTTTAACCTGGCCCTTGGTCCAATGACAATAGAATGCGGAAGGTTTCGAAGATTTTGGAAAGAAGTTTTTGCATTGCGCATTGCTCCTTTTCTTTCTCTTTGCTTATTTACTTTAGTTTCCGTGCTCTTTGCTTATTTACTTTAGTTTCCGTGCTCTTTGCTTATTTACTTTAGTTTCCGTGCTCTTTGCTTATTTACTTTACTTTCCGTGCTCTTTGCTTATTTACTTTAGTTTCCGTGCTCTTTGCTTATTTACTTTACTTTCCGTGCTGTTTGCTTATTTACTTTACTTTCCGTGCTCTTTGCTTAATTTCGTGATTTTTTTTTCTTCTCTCTTGCTGAAACATAAACAAAACAGATCCTCAACTATTTCATTAAAAAATTGCAAGATGATGGATGACTCGTTATTGATTTCATCATTCATCAGTTGTTTTTTACTGGGTGGTCGTACTCGTAACTCAAATTTTTGCTCAACAGCCAACAATTAGGCCGGATTTTCCTTCTTTTCATTTCACTCGTTTTTCAATATTAAACCGTTGAGCCACACATGGCCCTGCTGCTTAGTGTGTAGATAAATGAATAAACTTTTGAGCTAAAGGAACTATATAGGTAAATAGGTGACTCGTTATTGATTTCATCATTCATCAGTTGTTTTTTACTGGGTGGTCGTACTCGTAACTCAAATTTTTGCTCAACAGCCAACAATCAGGCCGGATTTTCCTTCTTTTCATTTCACTCGTTTTTCAATACTAACACATGGCCCTGCTGCTTAGTGTGTAGATAAATGAATAAACTTTTGAGCTAAAGGAACTATATTAATAGGATGTCTCACGTCCGTGGAAAAGAAAAGCTCCTTTTTGTATTTAACCTAACCCTATAATAACACTAATCACTGCTCTAATAATTGTGAAAACTCTTTCTTGCGTTTAACCTAACCCTAAAATAACACTGGTCACTGCTCGTTTGTGCCAGTTCCTTTGGTAGCAATATTCCACGGACACGGACGTGACTTCTGCACAAGTACCCGATTTGCTTTTTGCTGCAAAGAAAGGAGTTTTCAAGTACCTATACTTGCCAAGCAGTTTACTAACCCTAAAATAACACTGGTCACTGCTCGTTTGTGCCAGTTCCTTTGGTAGCAATATTCCACGGACGTGACTTCTGCACAAGTATCCGATTTGCTTTTTGCTGCAAAGAAAGGAGTTTTCATCAAGTACCTATACTTGCCAAGCAGTTTGACATCTCTTTTTTCTCTTTCCTCGATGGGCTTGAACTGTCAGCCTCTTGATTGTAAAACCACACAACCACACTTACAAACCACAGCGTTTAGTGTTTTTCAAGGTGATTTAATGCTACATAGGCTCTCATTGGGTATATCTCTATTTATTTACGTATTTATTTTCCATCTCTTTTTTCTCTTTCCTCGATGGGCTTGAACTGTCAGCCTCTTGATTGTAAAACCACACAACCACACTTACAAACCACAGCGTTGTGTTTTTCAAGGTGATTTAATGCTACATAGGCTCTTATTACGTATTTATTTTGTTGCATTATCTTCTCAATTTTTGCACGGATAAAAAGTAAAAAATCAGCCAATGTTTTTGTGGCTACTTAAGTTATCTCTCTCCGAAAATTTCATGAACCAAATGTGTAGGTAAGTAGGCAGGTAGGCATTTTATTCAAAATTTTGACAATATGTCGAAATTTTCGACCCACTTGAAGTAAATATTGTTCCTTTCAAGACAGGTTGCACGGATAAAAAGTAAAAAATCAGCCAATGTTTTTGTGGCTACTTAAGTTATCTCTCTCCGAAAATTTCATGAACCAAATGTGTAAGTAAGTAGGCAGGTAGGCATTTTATTCAAAATTTTGACAATATGTGGAAATTTTCGACCCACTTAAAGTAAATATTGTTCCTTTCAAGACAGAATTGAAAAGACACAAAATCTCCCGGGTAGGTCTTTCCTTTATTTTGATTTTCTAAAACCAGGAAGCCACTTGTCCCCGAAGGTTGAAAAGACACAAAATCTCCCGGGTAGGTCTTTCCTTTATTTTGATTTTCTAAAACCAGGAAGCCACTTGTCCCCGAAGGAAAAAAAATATGTCCCCAATCGGGTCGTGTCTTTATTTTGTATCTAATATTCGGACAAGAATAGGATTGGGAAAAAATTCGAATTGTGTTGCTGGATCTATTTGAAAAATATTTATTTTAACATTTCATTTATCTAGTGAAGTATTTTTCCTCGGTCAAAATCAGGTATCCGGGTGGAATTTTCTTTTGAATTTGTACAAAGGAGTATGCCGACAAATTTCGAGAAATACCCATCAAAATATGGCTTAGATAGATAATTGAGTGTAAATTTTGTAGATTGCCTCATCCAATCCATTCACTCATTCACATTTCACATAGGCTGATAAAATCTCATAGATGACATAGATAATTCAGATAGACATAGGTACCTAGATATTCAGATATTCTAATACATATTGAGACTGTCTTAGATGGAAACTTGAACCTGCCAATATCCTGTTACCTGTCAGTTTATTGAGATTTTCTTTTCTTTCTTTTTAAGTCTGACAGTAGCGACAGTCTAGTTAGCTTGGTGGGTAGAACGTCTGCCTTGTAAGCACAAGGTCGTGGGTTTTGTTACCTGTCAGTTTATTGAGATTTTCTTTTCTTTCTTTTTAAGACTGACAGTAGCGACAGTCTAGTTAGCTTGGTGGGTAGAACGTCTGCCTTGTAAGCACAAGGTCGCGGGTTTGATTTTATCATATGAATGGAGCAATGGAGCCCTAAAACTAATGAGTACCTAAATCAGACTTGATTGTAAAATTTCATCAGAAGCGGACTATTTAGGACCAAAGAGTTGAACACCGCCCAGCATATTTCATGTCCCTATCTGTAAATTTACTCATAGCTTCTTTTATTCCTCTTTCGCATGGGAAATACCTTACATGCTTGGACACGAAACGGTAAAAAAAAGGAAGAAGAAGGAAGAAGAAGAAGAAGAAGAAGAAGGAGGAGGAGGAGGAGGAGGAGGAGGAGGAGAGAGAGAGAGAGAGAGAGAGAATAGTCACGAAGAGTATTGCATAATGATAATGCATATCCTACCCCTGGCTAAAAATGGCTTTAATAACTTAGCATGTGATGTCCATTATGGTTTGCATGTATAGGTAACGTTCATTGTGGCCCATAGAGTAAAGTGAGGTCATACCAAAGGAGCAATGGAGCCCTAAAACTAATGAGTACCTAAATCAGACTTGATTGTAAAATTTCATCAGAAGCGGACTATTTAGGACCAAAGAGAAGAACACTCAGTTTCATGAGATTCGGATAAATATGTTTTACTACTATCCAAACAATAGGGAGGATAAAATTCCATAACTCGGCTAGGATTGAACCCCCGTACTCCTTATCCTCATCCAAGGACTTTCGAGAGGGCAGATTGCTTATTGTGCAATACCCCAAGCATTGTGCTATGCCTCACGACTCCCCTCTGACTTTCCCAATTATTTTCCGAGGGAGCACCCCTCACGGAAAGTTTGGACAAGTTGGGTTGAAAATTGACTTGTCACCTTCTTCTCAAAATTGCCCTCCAGTGTCTCTCATAGTTTAGACTTTCCCAATTATTTTCCGAGGGAGCACCCCTCACGGAAAGTTTGGACAAGTTGGGTTGAAAATTGACTTGTCACCTTCTTCTCAATTGCCCTCCAGTGTCTCATAGTTTTGACTTTGTGTGAAGTACCGATCCGAGCCTTCGGAGTCTAGGAGGACCTCTTCAATTCCATAATGATAAGGCCGATCACTTACGCTCCAACTATCGGATACATATGTATGTATGTCCGTCACATATGAAGTACCGATCCGAGCCTTCGGAGTCTAGGAGGACCTCTTCAATTCCATAATGATAAGGCCGATCACTTACGCTCCAACTATCGGATAGACCGATAGACCTACATATGTATGTATGTCCGTCAGACATTCACAACGTGTGTGGTGGACCTACATAGGTCTGTCAGTCTGAGCGTGAGTGGCAGGGAGAAGAAGAAAGAGTCTTCTTCTTCTTCTTTGAGGGCCTGTCAGTTTCAAATGTTCGCGATCATCTAAGCATTCTAGGCTATTCTCTATTCTTATATCGTTCATCTGCTGATATGTACCTCTCTTGCTGTTGATCTTGCCTTGCAGGATTTGCTGGATAAAGCCGTATTTTCTATGACTGAGGTATTTAAGTTCTCAGCATTTCAAGTTTAAGGTATTCTCCATTCTTGAATACTGTAGTAGGGTGGGGTCCAAAGTTCGCCATCTACAATAACTCTTTCTCTACTACGTTAGGTATCTGGACACAGGGACGTGTGAAGTACCGATCCGAGCCTTCGGAGTCTAGGAGGACCTCTTCAATTCCATAATGATAAGGCCGATCACTTACGCTCCAACTATCCGATAGACCGATAGACCTACATATGTATGTCCGTCAGACAGTCGTAACGTGTGTGGTGGACCTACATAGGTCTGTCAGTCTGAGCGTGAGTGGCAGGGAGAAGAAGAAAGAGTCTTCTTCTTCTTTGAGGGCCTGTCAGTTTCAAATGTTCGCGATCATCTAAGCATTCTAGGCTATTCTCTATTCTTATATCGTTCATCTGCTGATATGTACCTCTCTTGCTGTTGATCTTGCCTTGCAGGATTTGCTGGAGAAAGCCGTATTTTCTATGACTGAGGTATTTAAGTTTTCATCTGCTGATATGTACCTCTCTTGCTGTTGATCTTGCCTTGCAGGATTTGCTGGAGAAAGCCGTATTTTCTATGACTGAGGTATTTTTCAGCATTTCAAGTTTAAGGTATTCTCCATTCTTGAATACTGTAGTAGGGTGGGTTCCAAAGTCCGCCATCTACAATAACTCTTTCTCTACTACGTTAGGTATCTGGACACAGGGATCAAACAGTCCCCAATTGTTATGATTACGATGATTTTTACTAATGGCCATTTCATTATTTTCATGTTGTGATATACTCCGCCTTGGTCTTTGAGTTCGGGTCCCTTTGTTCGATGATTTTTACTAATGGCCATTTCATTATTTTCATGTTGTGATATACTCCGCCTTGGTCTTTGAGTTCGGGTCCCTTTGTTTTTTTGGTCATTGTTGTTGCTTTTGTTTTCGGGTACCACTTCTAGCTGATCCTTTTGGTTCTTTCATGGTTGTCATTGTTCTGATCGTCACGATTTCATTGATCTGTTCCTAGAAGGCATTTGGATTGTGCAATTCATCGTCTTCTCTGCTAAGAGGGCGGTATTTCTTTCTCCCCATTAAAGGTTGTTGGCACTCATTTGACGTATCTCACGTATCTACTCAAGTTGGTTTACTAATCTATACAATATTAGGTCTACAACAGATTTATATTTGTTCAATTGTTCATTTTATTGGATGTTTTTTATTCATGCAAATGCGCTTGCACAGAGACCCAAATTTCATGTCAGTATGAGACTACCCTATGTAGATTGTCCTAGAGTCCTAGAGCTAGACCTTGGGGTATGTAAATTTGTATTAAAAGTAGCCCTTTAAAGTTATTTAAAGCTTTGTCTACACATGATCCACCGCGTCGATCAATGGACGAGGTGAAGAGGTGAATCTATGTTGTCGAGGTAGTGTACGGTTTCAGACGACGTCGATCGACGGGATCAACTATA
>NW_007378078.1:0-130681 GCF_000475195.1 Diaphorina citri | reverse complement strand
ACACATGGCCCTGCTGCTTAGTGTGTAGATAAATGAATAAACTTTTGAGCTAAAGGAACTATATAGGTAAATAGGCTACATCCACAGTGTAAATAATGAAGGGTTCATTTTGTTCTCGGAACGGCTGTCTTTCTCCCTTCGATTTCGGACAATAAGACCTCCCTTCTTCGCGTCGTTACAGTTCCCTGTATAAAGTCTATAAAACTTAAAAGAAAAAAAAAATCTACCTCCTGATAGTCCTGATTGTAAAACTTATGACTCCTTACACGAATTTCATGCTGGCAGGCAAAATGTTCCAACAGGTTTACAATTACAAGAATATACAAGGTCTCAACCTGATTAAATTTCCATCAAGTCATCATGTCCGGGGATCTTCACATAACAACCTAATAAATTAAAAACAAATTTCACCTTATTAATTCTTAATTGGGGTCCCAGGATGAGCCTCACCTCACAGTCTCTATATTGCTATAGTAGGCGACTTTCAAAGATGTTGACATTTTGCGGACAACTTTAGTACTGTCTGGTATTTCGGTAAAACTCTTGGATAAAATGAATTTTAGATTAGGTCAGTAACCAGCCTAGTAACTTGGTTGGTAGCGCGTCTACCTTGTACAAGGCAGAGTAGGTAGACGTAAGCACTAGGCTGTGGGTTCGATTCCCGCCCCAGGCGGATTTTATCCTGAACGCAGAATGTTCGTTATCGGAACCGCTGGCTTTCTCCCATCCTGTTTTCCTTCTCTCTTAGATTTCGGGACGATAAGACCTTGGCAGTTACAGCTCCCTCTATCAAACCTCTTTTTTTCTTAAAAAAAAAAAAATAATAAAAAAATAAAAATCATCTTCGACTTAAAATTTCCCCTTGACAAATATCTCTTTTTCTTCGTTTTAGTCTCAATATTTTTTTTAATTTTTATAGTTTTTTCTGAGATAATAAAAAAAAATCATGAGAATCACCAATTGTACTATAGAGAAGAGAGCTGATAAAGAAAACATAAAAGCCTGATTAACTTCTCTTTTTCCAGCCCCGTGCGCTTGTTTTTATTGGGACTGCTGATGCTGGCGCCATAGGTAAATGCTTTAGCCGCAAGATGGTCCTACCACAATAATAAACATAACAACCCAACACAATTTTCTTATTAGGTATTTCATATGAAGATAATCTTTTCCATTGGGGTCATATATTATCAGGTATTATGCCACCTCGATTTTTACTTTCTACATATTTTTGCTGGTATTGTAAAGGGACTTTTTAGTCTTATGCTGGTAGTATAAACAAAACAAGATATTTCAATCAGCTCAGCTCCTTAATTACCTTTTTGTGGTTCCTCCTACCTCGGTGGTGTATGGAGACGCTCGCCTAGTTATTAGTTATCAGGAGGGCGTGGGTTCAATCCCAGCTCAGGTATTGAATATTATCCCTAACACAGTTTTAAAGGGACTTTTTAGTCTTATGCTGGTAGTATAAACAAAACAAGATATTTCAATCAGCTCAGCTCCTTAATTACCTTTTTGTGGTTCCTCATACCTTGGTGGTGTATGGAGACGCTCGCCTAGTTATTAGTTATCAGGAGGGCGTGGGTTCAATCCCATCTCAGGTATTGAATATTATCCCTAACACAGTTTTAGAATTTGACTTTAACAGCGGTCTAAATTAGCTTGCTAAAACTTCACACATGAAACAACATTGCATGAGTACTCTAAAGGTATGTCCAAACACAGTGGATCGGCCGTCGATCGACGAGGTGAATATATGCTGTCGAGGCAGTGTGGACGGTTCATTCGACATCGATCGATTGCCAGTCGACTGTGTGTGGACACACCTCAATGTCTTGTAGGCTTTTCTTAATCTCCCTTACCTACTCCCTTGTAGATATTGTTAAAACAATTTTCCAAACCGATATACCTTCATGCCACATAAACTCGATGTCTGCATGGTATATTTGTTTATTAATGGTCGATAAAGATTTCTGACCTCTCATAATAGATTACGTTTATTAAGGATTTAGATTTCGGTTTGAAGTTAGATCTATTGTTGTTGGGTGTTTTGATTAGATTTGATTTTTCAGTGGCGAACAGTACCTACAATGGAGTACTCTAAAGGTATGTCCAAACACAGTGGATCGGCCGTCGATCGACGAGGTGAATATATGCTGTCGAGGCAGTGTGGACGGTTCAGTCGACATCGATCGATTGCCGGTCGACTGTGTGTGGACACACCTCAATGTCTTGTAGGCTTTTCTTAATCTCCCTTACTCCCTTGTAGATATTGTTAAAACAATTTTCCAAACCGATATACCTTCATGCCACACAAACTCGATGTCTGCATGGTATATTTGTTTATTAATGGTCGATAAAGATTTCTGACCTCTCATAATAGATTACGTTTATTAAGGATTTAGATTTCGGTTTGAAGTTAGATCTATTGTTGTTGGGTGTTTTGATTAGATTTGATTTTTCAGTGGCGAACGGTACAATATTTTCTACGATGGTATTTCATTTTGTAGCGTAGATCGTAACACCTTATTAGAGTAGCCCAAATTCCAAAACTCAAAAGGGGACAAATCGAGTTTTCGGTCCTAAATCTGGACAGCTCGGAACTTTTACCTTTTACCTTCTCCATGTTTTTTTTTTTTTTTAATTTTAATCTTTTCAATTTAATTTTAATGTTACATGTCTGTTTGAGTAGTATGCTGTGTCATATGGCAACCCAGACGCTGGGCAGCTCATCAATAAATTATTGATTGTTCCTCTCTAACTAATTAACGTCAACTTTGCCAGAAATACCATATTTACCAACGGATTCCCTTAGATTTTAGTTTTTTTTTTCAAGACCAAAACCATTAAAATCGACTGTTTATTTCAAAAGATATGCGTGTTTTCCCTAAAAAGTCCTGAAAAAGATGTCCATTTTTGGAACTGGACCTCTTATTTGAACCCACAGCACTGTCCTAATATATCTCAATTAAATAGGTAATATAAATATCCGATGGTTTTGTTATCTATTAGTTCTGATTTTGACAAATAGATCTAGCTAGCTATTTATGAGCTCTGTGCTACAGGGTTGAAGAAATCCTTTTACCGAAATATTTGACACTAAAGGGTCTTCTTCTTTTCTTTCGCCTTTTCCCGTGTTTAGACGGCGTTCTTCGTCAGTCCTCAATCAGCCCTAGGGTGGGCTGATTAGGGCAAAGGGAGGATTTGACACCAAAGGATACCAAACATGAATGGCTCCAATATCGTATGTAGGTATTTGATACCAAAGGATACCAAACAATCCAAACATTGTTCGCCCCGAATTGAGGTTTGATACCAGCACCTTCTTGTGAAAGTTCGGGTTCGGACTGAACTAGGTGAATTCATAGTCATAGAGTCCAAAGTAGATCGATTGACTATAATGTAGATGTACCTTTACAAAAGGTAACCAACTATACAGCCACCTAGCTACATACTAGTAATATTGATAATCTATTTATTTTAAAGAACTGGGATTTCTACTATGTATTATCTACCAGGTAGATTGTACCTACTTTTGTAGATATTATTTAAATTTCGTCTAAGAATTCTACTAGATATTTCTCCCACGAGGATTTGAAGCCGTCCCAAAAAAGTTCCACAGTAAATCCACTCCAAGTCGCATTACTCAGAAGATAAAAATAATTCAAACAATAGATGAAATCCTACTCACAGATTTAGTCCGTGTTTACAATATTTACATACGACTATCATTTTCTAAACTTAAATAGCTTATGGTATTGAGAGCTATTGTTTTAAGATCCCATACGCTTATAACTTGGCTTAAAATAACAAATCCGTGTGTGGGACTGGCCGTAACAGCTATGGAAGTAAACTGGGTTTTTGTTTTTGGTGAAATTTCATGTTTCAAGTATAATCTCTGCCCAAGAGAGTACCGTTATGTTTTGTCCAAATTGTATTAATTGAATATTTAGGTGACTGTGAATGATGGAATATGTATGGAAAATGATATTTTTATTCACAAAAAACGGAACAAACAGATATGTAAATAAAGTAAATAACTAATCAAAATAAGAATCCGAACAGTAATCGCTAATTACCTACCCTCATTCACTTTATTTACTTGCAATTCTTGCAATATGGTGAAATGGACATCTCCACTAATTTTCAGAAAAGGTGCGCAGTTTCTTGTGCAGTAAGTCTTCAAGTAGCCTTTTGTAAATTCAATTGATCTAGCGCCAGTGAACTGATGGCGTTCACTAGTTCTATCTGGAGTCGAAAAGGTGCAGAGCCCTTTTCCTGAGTGAGATCCATAGCGTCTTGAGTGGCCTACCATATTTAAATTTGGCAACCATACGTTGCTGAAGGGTCCCCTTATCAGGTCTGAAAAGGTGCAGAGCCCTTTTCCTGAGTGAGATCCATAGCGTCTTGAGTGGCCTACCATATTTAAATTTGGCAACCATACGTTGCTGACCTTATAGTGAGTTTCTGGCCTTAGGGATTTGAACCCATAGCTTGGAACTTACGAACCGTAGCGCTACCCATTAAGCAAGGTCTACTGTTTTAAACTTTTGTTATACTATGTAAATAGAAGAGAGACGAAGGACAAGGTAGGAATATGCCAGCCGTTCCGAGAATGAACCTTATCTGTTAAGAATTAGGTTCGCCCCGGACGAGAATCGAACCCACGACCCAGCGCTCACAAAGAGTGAAACAGCAATGCCACTAGATTGTTTCTTTTATCCTGCCCCTATTCACCCTATTGGTAACTCATGCCTCTATTAGTAACCAGACCGGAGCACCTAATTGAAGGGGCTTGGAGGTTTGGGGCCCAGGTGATATCAGGGTCTACACCCCTAATAAAAACACATCAGCTGTCTAATCTATTTTTCTATTAAATATAACAAATTAGAGGGCTCGGAGCACATGGCTACAAAAGGTCATTGCATTTGTGATGTGTTATAGCTTGATGGTATCAATAGAGACTTCTACTTTTGGGGTGCTTTAAATCGGTACCTAAAAACGTTAAAAATAAACAATATCTCTGATGCGAAACAAAAATCATATACTAATTTATAGCTATAGCTGCTCTAGGTATCAATAGTCAATAGAAATCAATCTACACAATATACCTACTCTCTAATTTTGTATAGGCCGTTTAGCTATCTAATAACCGGAAATTTTAAGAACAATATTAGTTTAGAGATAACTACCAGGTAGTAGACAGTAGACCTACTAGGTGAGGCAGGCAACCAAATTGTATTTTTCGCATACCATTGTAAATCAGTCATATATTAAGAGGTTATATTGCAGTTATGTGTACATTAGAAGGCTCAAAGAAAATTGGAATGGGGGTTACCTAAGTGTGGTATACTGGTATATCACTTTGTCACTATTCCACTATCATGTCACTCTAATGAGAGTCCACTAACTACTAATGAGAGGCTCGGAGGATATTGACTTATTTCGAGTCACTTATTTTCAGGTCGTGATCTTCTATTTCTACACCGCACAACCTATGCCAATTAATTATGTAATGGATGACTGAAAAGGTCTATCAAATTCTTCAAATTGGGTAAGTCCAGTGACATTTTGTAACATTGTAGAACGATTACAATCAAAGGAATTCCCATTAGTTTTGACTGAAATTACCGGTGTCACATAAACTGGTATAACAACTGGTGAATCATTCTATACAATTTAGTGCAAGATTGATGTATGTACATAGGTACTTCTATGTACGATTAGTCTAATCAACCATAACTTTTAGAGTGAAGTCTCAGAAACCCTACCTTGTCATAAGTCATGTAAGATCCCAGAATCAAATGAATCCCTGATAAAAGTGAAAGTTACAACCTGTAGCAAAGTTCGAAACAACCCTCCGGAGTGATGTAACAACCTATAGCGCAGAGTCTGCGTCAGCCAGGTGCTTCCTGTATCCTGCGTTGAAGAAGCGTGCCACAATTCTCTAATGAATGAAAATAATACCGAAGACATAGACTCGAAGGAAGTGACATCACACAACCTCACACAGATATAATGGAAGCATTAGATGAAGACAGGGTTGTAGGGCCGGTCACAGGGTGGTTTATCCGGTCTCGTTTCCCCGAACCTGGCTGGGGGCTGGGGGACGTTAAACAGGGAGTAGACCAGCTTAGTCTGGCTGGGGGACGTTAAACAGGGAGTATACCAGCCTTGCTAAAGAAATAGTAAAGGTTGAGTGCGAAGGGCATCCGCTCGTAAAAGTTGTAGCCAAAACCAAATGTCAGCTCAAAGCAATCACCCTAGTTAGGACTGATTGAAAGGCTGACAAAAAACGCCGACCCTGTCTGTACAGGGGAAAAGGCGAAGAAAAAGAAGGGTAGTCTTGTTTGTTAAAATGTTGCGAGGGCCCATTGTTGGAGCCCCGGGGCCGTGTGTCCGGCCCTGGACGGTCGTTTGTAGGTGGAGGACTGCGGGCTCAAATCCTTGAATTCCTTGGAATTTAGAGGAGGTGTTCTGAGGACGTGTGGGAAAACTGTCACATCCACCATTAACTCCTCATTTTCATATTTCGTATAACTTCTCCGTAAGTCCATACAAACATCTATCCCTACATAAATATGTGCCTAGAAAATGACCGGGGGTACTTGAAGTGTTTTCTTCGACCACTGTTGGAGAACTGTTGTGGACTCTGTGGATTTAACAGAAGCATCTTTCCAAATTTTCCGGCCAAGACCTATTACTCATTCTCATGCAAAGTTATTGGGCATGCACTCGCAAAATTTGTAGCCAAAACCAAATGTCAGCCCAAAGCAATTACCCTAGTTATAGGGCTGATTGAAAGGGTGACGAAAGATGCTGACCCCGTCTGTGCACGGAAAAAGGCGAAGAAAGAAGAAGACTGAGGCATGGAGTGTAAATCCTCCCGTCACTATAGGGACTTAGACGGTGACGTTAGACCCCTATTTTATGGGTCACCCTGTATACAATTCTTCTTACCTTTTTTTGTACCCAATACATAAGACCTTGTTTAGACTGCGGGAGTAAAGGAACTTTTCAGTCTCATTCTGGCAGTATGAATAAGGTCTATTCTATTCTATTCTATTCTATTCTAGTTTAGACTCCGGCCCTGGTTACACTTACACTCGTATTTATGAACAAGAATGATCGTTCTTAGATCAGTCTCAAGTCAAAATTGACAAATCAAATGCCTTGAGACTATGCTTCGCACGAACTTGAGAGCCAGCATTTTGTTCATAAATATGGGTGTTAGACGGTGACGTTAAACCCCTATTTTATGGGTCACCCTGTATACAATTCTTCTTAGAGTTTGGTATACAAACAAGTTCATTCATGTAGAAATTGTGTGAGCAGTTGAGCACTTTTTTTTTGCCAAATCCGCAAAATACATACGTCGAATCTACTCGGTCGGAAATTTTATTCGATTTAACTCTGGAATTTCGGTTTGATATTATTTGATGCGCGTTCACTCGACTCCCCGAATCTACTCGGTCGGAAATTTTATTCGATTTAACTCTGGAATTTCGGTTTGATATTATTTGATGCGCGTTCACTCGACTCCCTAATAATTTGTCGAATTATGTTTACCTTTCAACTCTCCCCACAAATGTCTTTATTACAGATGAAGGGATTTTGACATATAATCGTATTGGAGAAAGATCTAAAGATTCTAAAGTATGTACTTATTTTTATAAAAGATGGGTGGATACCTTGAAATTGATGAACAAGAGTTAAAAATATGGATCGTTGTTGGTATTGGGATGGGTGCTGCGAGCTTTTCCTGGCCTTACTGAGGCAAAGAAATAGTAAAGGTTGAGTGCGAAGGGCATGCACTCGCAAAATTTGTAGCCAAAACCAAATGTCAGCCCAAAGCAATCACCCTAGTTAGCGCTGATTGAGAGACTGACGAAAAACGGCGAACCCGTCTGTACACGGGAAAAGGTGAAGAAAAAGAAGAAGACCGATATAGGTGACAAATGACGTCTAGTGACTACTTAATGAAATTATATTCTCCGTGGAAAGATCCAAAAGGATATCCATTGAGAGACTCAAAAATGCAAATAAATTTATTTACCTATAACGCTCATAAAAACAAGGGAGACAATAGACAATATTTGCTGAAGTTCGTTATTTAGACTATACCTACATAAAAAAAAGTAAAAAGCACTTTTAAAGTCAACAAAGTGTAATACTAAGAGGCAGTAAAATGAACAAAATGATCATTTGGGATAGGAAAACTCGCTAGAAACGTACTGAACACATACTATATCACATGGAAAATCAAGACTAATGTGTAATATTAATGATTTTTCTAGTGTCTTTTCCCATTTGTGTACTGATGGTCGAAAGAGAAATTAACAACTGGCAACAAGTTCATTCATGTAGAAATTGTGTGAGCAGTTGAGCACTTTTTTTTTGCCAAATCCGCAAAATACATACGTCGAATCTACTCGGTCGGAAATTTTATTCGATTTAACTCTGGAATTTCGGTTTGATATTATTTGATGCGCGTTCACTCGACTCCCTAATAATTTGTCGAATTATGTTTACCTTTCAACTCTCCCCACAAATGTCTTTATTACAGATGAAGGGATTTTGACATATAATCGTATTGGAGAAAGATCTAAAGATTCTAAAGTATGTACTTATTTTTATAAAAGATGGGTGGATACCTTGAAATTGATGAACAAGAGTTAAAAATATGTACCTACCTATTAAGTATCTAAATATGTTCTTACTTACAATACCTACTTACATAGTTTTTATTTACGTACCTACATAATGTTCTTTTTAGTTTGTTTTTAGGATCATGATTTAGGGGGTGAGGGTAATTTCATTTTATTTTTAGGGGAACTACTATTATTTGCTCTATTTCCTATTTTTATTTTCTTCTTTCTTTCCCTGAGTACCTACATACCAAATTAAGAATTGAAGACCGTTTTCCTGGTACTTTACGGTACCTAGGTATATTTTGTCAGAAGACTAGAAAACTGTGCGATACTGCCGTTTTACAGTAGAGCTAGCTCCTCAAAATATTGTCTCCAGTCGCCACAAAAATTCAGTAAACGGACAAAAACCATGATTTACAATGATTTGCCAACAGCAAAGTACTATGACAAAACTGACAACTGAAAGCAATAAACTGTAAATTGGCATGTACATGTCAAACAACTAGTGATTTCTGCTCTTCAAAAAGGACAAAAATACTCATTACATGCCTTGAACCTTTATTACAACGTGTCCATTCTTCATGGAGGAATTTACAGATGGATTGAAATGGGCAGATGTTTTCACTAGACCAGCGCGGCGATCCATATTGTAACACACGTCATGTGCCCTTCGTCATTAACAAAACACCTTTCCGTCTTGTTATGCCATCCAGAACCAGAAAACCAGTCGCGGTCAACTTGAACTGTGTGGTCGAACAGTGGCGGTTCAGAAAAAAAAGTTTAAAGAACAAGCACAAGTCCTCACGATGGTTGACTGCAGTTCAGGACAGGCCAATTAAACATGGCTAGAAACCATCAGCCCGTTGCACAGCAGAAAACAAGATATCCTTTCTTTATCATGCCATCACCATTCGGCTACAGCTGAATCTGCTACAACAACAACAACTAGAGATTAGATCCGAAATGTCCGAAAAATCGCAAGGTACGTGCCAACTGCCAATTTTGTGCCCATATAATTATTATGTAGTCGAGTTTGAAAGGGTTTGGCTTTTTCATCCATGTATGTATTTGGCAATATTTTGATTCTGCATTAGCCAATCTGGTGATCTAAATTTCCACCCTTGCTTGTCTAGAATTCTAGATTGTTTCTTCTTTGTTGCCTTGTTTTTATTGAGAAGGGGACCGGAAAGCGGGTGTAACATCCTACTTAAGACTTCTTGTTAATGATTAGGTACACCGCGGTTATCTCTTATGATCAGATACGCTTGTGTGCCTTTCATATTGCAACTGATGTTGCACATAAGGTTCCAATACTGTTGATGTGTAGTAGTTTAGTAGTAGTGATCTATTCTATAGAAGTATTAAAGTTTGTAATTTGTAATAATAGCATGTAAGTCATGTAAGTCAAACTTTCTTGACTTGGCGGGGCGGAGCGCTACCTCGCTCCTTAATAAAATTTTGACACTCTTTGTGGTAAACTCTTAATGCCTTTGAGATTAATCTGGACTTTGATGGCCTCGTATTAAGAAGGTCATAAGCATATTAGAATTAACAGACTTTATGAAACTACTGAAAATAATATTGAGCATATTAGAATTAACAGACTTTATAAGAAAACTATTGAGCATAGCACAGTGGTGTGTTATGTTCCAGCTTACCACGCTAGACTGCAACTCGGATGACCGTTATGATAGCACATCAGTAGGGCTCGATATAACCAGGGCCGGAGTCTAAACTAGAATAGAATAGAATAGAATAGAATAGAATATTCCTTATTCATACTGCCAGAATGAGACTGAAAAGTTCCTTTACTCCCGCAGTCTAAACAAGGTCTTATGTATTGGGTACAAAAAAAGGTGTGGATTTAGTACAAAATAAACTAGATCCTACTAGGGAAATAATTAGGGGATATCCTCATCCAAAAAGCAATAACCATGATGAAGGTGATTGGATGTCAGTAAAATAAATAACTTTGCATGAGAATGAGTAATAGGTCTTGGCCGGAAAATTTGGAAAGATGCTTCTGTTAAATCCACAGAGTCCACAACAGTTCTCCAACAGTGGTCGAAGAAAACACTTCAAGTACCCCCGGTCATTTTCTAGGCACATATTTATGTAGGGATAGATGTTTGTATGGACTTACGGAGAAGTTATACGAAATATGAAAATGAGGAGTTAATGGTGGATGTGACAGTTTTCCCACACGTCCTCAGAACACCTCCTCTAAATTCCAAGGAATTCAAGGATTTGAGCCCGCAGTCCTCCACCTACAAACGATCCTAGTATAACAATCCGACTACCATAATAATTCATCATCATCATCAAGATATTGTTAAAGACTCGGAAATTTCTCCATATCGTTTACCTACTTCTGAGGAGTTTTTTTTCTTTTTTGAAGCTCTACTGATTTTTGCTGGAACCGTTCTGACTGAACGCAGACAGTGGCATAGTTCGGTCTCCAATCGTTATGGCTGTGGCTTCAAGCCATCTCCAATCTCTGAGGTTGGTGGTCTAGCGGTGGCTCTAAAGTCTTGTTCTATTGAACGTAATTAAAGACAAGTGTTCGTGTGGTGCAAGTGCTGCTTTTTGCTCCTTTAGAGACGCTTTTAATGCCAGTTTCAAAGTGGTTCGTTCGCGCCGCGCCGCAAGGACAGCTTTTGGGTTTTAGGAATCAGCAGATCAGCACCATTTCAAGTTTTAACAACAGAAATACTTTCAGACTTCAGAGATCTGAGGTTTTATCGCTCTGAAATAGAAGAGAGACGAAGGACAAGGTAAGAATATGCCAGCCGTTCCGAGAATGAACCTTATCTGTTAAGAATTAGGTTCGCCTCGGACGAGAATCGAACCCGTTGAACGTAATTAAAGACAAGTGTTCGTGTGGTGCAAGTGCTGCTTTTTGCTCCTTTAGAGACGCTTTTAATGCCAGTTTCAAAGTGGGTCGTTCGCGCCGCGCCGCAAGGGCAGCTTTTGGGTTTTAGGAATCAGCAGATCAGCACCATTTCAAGTTTTAACAACAGAAATACTTTCAGACTTCAGAGATCTGAGGTTTTATCGCTCCGAAATAGAAGAGAGACGAAGGACAAGGTAGGAATATGCCAGCCGTTCCGAGAATGAACCTTATCTGTTAAGAATTAGGTTCGCCCCGGACGAGAATCGAACCCACGACCCAGCGCTCACAAAGAGTGAAACAGCAATGCCACTAGATTGTTTCTTTTATCCTGCCCCTATTCACCCTATTGGTAACTCATGCCTCTATTAGTAACCAGACCGGAGCACCTAATTGAAGGGGCTTGGAGGTTTGGGGCCCAGGTGATATCAGGGTCTACACCCCTAATAAAAACACATCAGCTGTCTAATCTATTTTTCTATTAAATATAACAAATTAGAGGGCTCGGAGCACATGGCTACAAAAGGTCATTGCATTTGTGATGTGTTATAGCTTGATGGTATCAATAGAGACTTCTACTTTTGGGGTGCTTTAAATCGGTACCTAAAAACGTTAAAAATAAACAATATCTCTGATGCGAAACAAAAATCATATACTAATTTATAGCTATAGCTGCTCTAGGTATCAATAGTCAATAGAAATCAATCTACACAATATACCTACTCTCTAATTTTGTATAGGCCGTTTAGCTATCTAATAACCGGAAATTTTAAGAACAATATTAGTTTAGAGATAACTACCAGGTAGTAGACAGTAGACCTACTAGGTGAGGCAGGCAACCAAATTGTATTTTTCGCATACCATTGTAAATCAGTCATATATTAAGAGGTTATATTGCAGTTATGTGTACATTAGAAGGCTCAAAGAAAATTGGAATGGGGGTTACCTAAGTGTGGTATACTGGTATATCACTTTGTCACTATTCCACTATCATGTCACTCTAATGAGAGTCCACTAACTACTAATGAGAGGCTCGGAGGATATTGACTTATTTCGAGTCACTTATTTTCAGGTCATGATCTCCTATTTCTAAACCGCACAACCTATGCCAGTTAATTATGTAATGGATGACTGAAAAGGTCTATCAAATTCTCCAAATTGGGTAAGTCCAGTGACATTTTGTAACATTGTAGAACGATTACAATTAAAGGAATTCCCATTAGTTTTGACTGAAATTACCGGTGTGACATAAACTGGTATAACAACTGGTGAATCATTCTATACAATTTGGTGCAAGATTGATGTATGTACATAGGTACTTCTATGTACGAGTACTTGCTTCATTTTAGAAAAAGCATAGTCTCAAGGCATTTGATTTGTCAATTTTGACTTGAGACTGATCTAAGAACGATCATTCTTGTTCATAAATACGAGTGTAAGTCTCTAGTGGCGGGAGGATTTACACTCCATGCCTCAGTCTTCTTCTTTCTCCGCCTTTTTCCGTGCACAGACGGGGTCAGCATCTTTCGTCAGTCGTCACCCTTTCAATCAGCCCTATAACTAGGGTAATTGCTTTGGGCTGACATTTGGTTTTGGCTACAAATTTTGCGAGTGGATGCCCTTCGCACTCAACCTTTGCTATTTCTTTGCCTCAGTTCTCAGTAAGACTTTGCTAGCAGCGCAAGGTTACCCATCCCGATACAAACAACGATCAACGTTGTTTGAAGACTTTATGAATTTGAATTACACCTAACACCTTAACCTACGAGTATATTCCCTGTTTAGTTTACAAAGGGCAAAGGGACTTCTTAGCCCTATTCGAGCAGAATAAACAGAGTATATTCTATTCTATATCAGAATTTTATTCTTCTCTAACACCCACACCCTATATCCTCTCACATCGGATAAAGAACTTATCTCATCTCGCATAGTGAACTGAAAACCACAGACCAAGATAAAATAAACACACGTAATGCCATTAAATAATTACCTATCATTTAGCAGCTAAGTAATATCTACCTGTGTTCTTTTTTGCGAAGATCATCGTTCTAGTGAATCTAGTGGAACTATATAGACGTGCAAATTTTTGAGACTGCCTTTTTAACTTTTCCAATGTCAACAATATTTCCATTGAAAATAGCAAATAGCCAACTAGCAAACCAAAGAAGGGATCTCGAAGACAACATGAACTTTCAGCTGATATCTACCTACCTACATTTTTGGTACCTGTTGAAAGCTCATGAATTAGCTAAAAAGTCTGAAAACTCACGGTAGGACTTTCCCTTTTGGATGGGATAGGATGATAGAACGAAACCTTCGTTTCGAATTATTTTAAAAACATCCAAAAAAGGCTGTCAAAGTAAAGGAATAGAAATGCAGACTGCTCCGAATTTTTGGTGTTCGTGCACAAAAAGCCCCCTCTGAGGCTAAGTAGGGGCAAACAGCCTTTTTGTAGGGGCGTTTGTCTAAAATTAGTTAGTCCCTAAAAGTAGAGTTAATTCCTGAATGTTTATCACTTGAGTGTACTGTAGAGTAGTGTAGAATGTACAGTGGATAATAATGTACGAATTTGAAACAATTCAAGCATGCAATAAGCCCTGCTAAAGTAGCAGTTAGGTGATCTTGTGGTATCAGTCGATCGTCTCAATGCCATTCCGTATGTTGAACCAGAATTAACCTTACCAAGTCTCAAATCAGTCCAACACCAAAGTAGACACCTGACATTCCAAGAGTATTACTGAGTAAACCTTTAACACTAATCTGAGCGTTCTAAATATTTAAAGGTCTTTGTAAATTCTTAGGTACACATGTTCCTAATTTAAAATATGTACCTGGGTAGGAACTTGAAGAAGGTATATAAGTAAGGCTATTGGGTATTTCAGCCCTATGACAGGACGCTTACCGGCTATTTCAACCAGGTTAAGATTACTGTATTGATTACTGTCTAAATATTTAAAGGTCTTTGTAAATTCTTAGGTACACATGTTCCTAATTTAAAATATGTACCTGGGTAGGAACTTGAAGAAGGTATTGGTATAAGTAAGGCTATTGGGTATTTCAGTCCTATGACAGGACGCTTATCGGTTATTTCAACCAGGTTAAGATTACTGTATTGTTTTGTGCACTTGTCAATAAAACTGGATACGGAAATATAAATATGTAACCAGGTCTTTTGTATCTACATGAAGGCACCTACACGTAAGTAGGTATACTCGTACCGTACGTCAAGATGTTTTACTGAAAATTGACATTGTTTTTGAACGGTAAGGGTACCCTTGTTGAAGAAAAACCTTCTCGGAGATTGGACTTTTCGCTCCGTTCGCAGATTTCCTTATTGCGGATTTTGTTTCAACCAGGTTAAGATTACTGTATTGTTTTGTGCACTTGTCAATAAAACTGGATACGGAAATATAAATATGTAACCAGGTCTTTTGTGTCTACATGAAGGCACCTACACGTAAGTAGGTATACTAGTACCGTACGTCACGATGTTTTACTGAAAATTAACATTGTTTTTGAACGGTAAGGGTACCCTTGTTGAAGAAAAACCTTCTCAGAGATTGGACTTTTCGCTCAGTTCGCAGATTTCCTTATTGCGGATTTTGCTTGTGAAATGGTACTCACAACCCAGGACACCCCCACCTCTCCAGTTAATAGAACAGCCCGTACCTTAGGGCCAAGATCGCACTAGAATGCGCGAGGACTAAAAATTCCAGGTCTAATATTTATTCCAAGAACTCAATTAGGAAGTCACCCGGGCCCAGTCCGAAATACCTGTCCAAACGAACACAGATAAGTACCTGTGTTTGGAAATTCCTTCCAAATGAGCACATAATACTGACCGTCAACAGGTCCGAGGCTTTAAGCTATTGTCGGGACTTCTTTTGTTTACTCTTTGAATTCCAAAATCTTGGCCAGTTGCCCAAATTGTTCACAAGCACGATTGAGAGACAGAGAGGTAGTCCACCTCATCCTCCTTCTTTAGATAAAAAATAATAATCTGGTACAATACATTGACTGAATATTAAGTGACCTTACCCCCTTCGGGTGTTCCTCCTTCTTTAGATAAAAAATAATAATCTGGTACAATACATTGACTGAATATTAAGTGACCTTACCCCCTTCGGGTGTAAAAAAAAAATCCAACCTTGAGTGTCTTGGTGTTTCCTTATTGAAGTTGTAAACTTTTATTTCTTCTGGTAGGCACTGTTTTGCAAGTTTAAGTAAAGATTTTTCTTGGCATGTGGAGGTAGCTCTTTGGTGAGGTCATACATGCTTTTATGTAGGTATCGCTTTCTATCAGCTCCTAAGTAAAATTAGGCACCACAGTCTTAATCATGAAGATTGCAGAATTGAAGCTTTCGATATGAAATCCAATTAATCAAAACTTTCCAACGCGTACATGTGTGTTGGCAGGTACATAGATTTTAGGCATTTTGTCCTGGTAGGCACTGTTTTGCAAGTTTAAGTAAAGATTTTTCTTGGCATGTGGAGGTAGCTCTTTGGTGAGGTCATACATGCTTTTATGTATCGCTTTCTATCAGCTCCTAAGTAAAATTAGGCACCACAGTCATATTAATCATGAAGATTGCAGAATTGAAGCTTTCAATACCTATGAAATCCAATTAATCAAAACTTTCCAACGCGTACATGTGTGTTGGCAGGTACATAAATTTTAGGCATTTTGTCCGACATTCTACTCTTATAGGACTGAAAAGTCTTATAAGAAATTGTTTTTTACTTTCTATTTATTATTATTATTATTTTTTGAAGAGGTTTGATAGAGGAAACTGTAACTGCTAAGGTCTTATCGTCCCGAAACCGAAGAGAGAAGGAGGACAGGATATAGAAGAAAGCCAACCGTTCCGTGAACGAACAGTATTCGTTCAGGTTAAATCCGCCCCGGGCGGGAATCGAACCCGCAGCCTAGAGCTTACGAAGCATACGCTCTATACCAACCAATGTACGAGTAACTAGGCTGGCAAAAATTGACAATATTAATGCACACATTCAATAGTAGAAATTTACATCTCCAATAGTACCTAGGAATTTACACTTCCCAATAGTTCACACTGTTCACACCAGAAGAGCACCATAACAATAGACCCCGGCACGAGACCCCAATGGGTTGATCGCATAAAATAAAGAGATAACTAAATCAAGTTTATATCTTTCTTTATTTCTTCTCTCGGCACGAGACCCCAATGGGTTGATCGCATAAAATAAAGAGATAACTAAATCAAGTTTATATCTTTCTTTATTTCTTCTCTTTTTTTTATGAAGATCTTAGACCTCGAGATCCTTGGTTTCATTAGTGCATGGGAGTTTTTCGCACGATGAAGAGAATGTGTGTGGGTGCACCCAGACCGAAGACCTCTATGGGGGAATGACATTCTGGGGTCGATGGAATTTGGACCGTCCGAGAGAAGTCCGAGTTGTGGTGATCGTTTGGTGTGATCTGGGATTTCGAATCCATATCGGGATAAGACCGATTAGTTGAAGTTTTCTCTGATTAGTTCGTTTAGAAATGACAGTTTTTTGTGATTTACAGTAGGCGAAATTTGGATCTGTATTCGCACTATTCGCAGTCACTATTTATCTGGGACTGTCTCAAGTCTTTTTTAGTTTAGACTAGCCATTCGTCACTTTTGGCGATCATTATGTTAACCCAAGTGATGTGGACTTTCATTTCAGTCTTCATTTTAGATTAATAAGAGAGCTACAGTTATTCCTGATGAAAATAGACAGGTACCCACAAAATGACAGTTTTTTTGTGATTTACAGTAGGCGAAATTTGGATCTGTAGTCGCAGTCACTATTTGTCTGGGACTGTCTCAAGTCTTTTTTAGTTTAGACTAGCCATTCGTCACTTTTGGCCATCATTATGTTAACCCAAGTGATGTGGACTTTCATTTCACTTTCGGACTTCATTTTAGATTAATAAGAGAGCTACAGGTATTTCTGATGAAAATAGACAGGTACCCACTAGGTGCAAGATTTTTTTCACAAAGAACAAGGAACTGATTCATCAACTTATTCTCTCTTTTCGACTCTAAAACCAATCATAAGGTGCGATTATGTGTTAAAAAAAAGCACCGTTTTTATTTCGTAGCAATGAAACAACTGCTACATTAGACGCTTGTGGTCTGTGTCGTAGCATGCCCATCTCGTTGTATGTCCCTAATCAAATTTAAGTATGGAAAGAAATCCGAATATTTCACATTTCAATTCTATCTACTTAAACCTATTTCTTAGTTCTTATTCTCACTTAAACGTAAATCACTAGGGGGAGGAATTCTTTGTCCGTCGGACAAGTTAGATCATGTTTGTATTCCAGAAGAGAAACATGTTACAGGATGTTGTAGCGCCATGATTCATTCATTCAGCCACGGATATTATGAATCACCTTTGTTCATTCATAAAGTTATATTAATAGTAAGTTTGCCTCCTGGCTAGTTATCTATGACACCTCAACTGGTGACGTGAAAGCAGACTGGAGAACCTGTGACATAAGAGGAGCGGTGGTCAACTTGGGGTCCACAAGATGTCCTGCCCCCTCCCTGACGGACTTTGGTCATCGGGGCCCTTTTTAGGGCCCTGATTTGTTTTTAGGTTCACTGATCCCTGAACCACTTGTATAGGTATGTAATAATTTGTAAGAGTATGAAGGTACAAGTAGATGTCTGCTTCTCAAGAAAATAAATGGTCCAGAGCTTTAAGCCCACAATCCTTTAAACTTTAAAGAAATGGTTTTCACTTAAAATGTTTGGAACAAAAGTATAATCACGTCGCTATTCTCTTGTAAATGGCTTCTCACTGGTCCTAACACTCGTAAAGAGTCAAAGGCAAATGATAGGACACATTGTATCTGAAAATTTATTGTATCCACTGCTTCTTGTTACTCATGGCTCATGGCGATAAAAATTCTACGTATAGAAAAGGTTCTATATCGGGAATCGGACCCTGAACCGTTTGTGCTAGGTAGCGGGGGAACCCTTACTCCTGAGACTTCGCTCCGTTTTAGGCGAAAACAAGTTTTTCGTGTTATCTATGACACCTCAACTGGTGACGTGAAAGCAGACTGGAGAACCTGTGACATAAGAGGAGCGGTGGTCAACTTGGGGTCCACAAAATGTCCTGTCCCTCTCCCTGACGGACTTTGGTCATCGGGGCCCTTTTTTAGGGCCCTGATTTGTTTTTAGGTTCACTGATCCCTGAACCACTTGTATAATTTGTAAGAGTATGAAGGTACAAGTAGATGTCTGCTTCTCAAGAAAAGAAATGGTCCAGAGCTTTAAGCCCACAATCCTTTAAACTTTAAAGAAATGGTTTTGGAACAAAAGTATAATCACGTCGCTATTCTCTTGTAAATGGCTTCTCACTGGTCCAAAAGGTCCTATATCGGGAATCGAACCCTGAACCGTTTGTGCTAGGTAGCGGGGGAACCCTTACTCCTGAGACTTCGCTCCGTTTTAGGTGAAAACAAGTTTTTCGTAACTCGATCGAGGGAAAATTTGTAGACCACTGGGTTGGTTTGAACCATAGACATGCTCTGGTAGGTGCAGCCTCCCCATACCAGTAGCCTTGGTCTGACCTGAATCACACATACCTGCACCCTGGGTACTTCCACTGCCTTGTTAATATGGACTTACTGTCAGTAGTCATCTAGTCATGTTTAAATACGCAACCGAGTGTCTATAAATACTTCGGTGCTGTTTCCAAGATTAAATCAGAGGGTTATAAATAGCTTTATTAGGACTTCCAGTCTTCCACTGATCTAGAATACCAGTAAGTTATACTTAGAGAATAAGAATCTATTTTCACCATACTTACTACGAAAATACTTACCTACCAGCCAGCGTAGTTAGCTTGGCTGGTCGCGCATCTGCCTTGTAAGCGCTAGGCCGTGGGGTCGATTCCCGTCCGGGGCGGATTTTATCATGAATGGGTAAAGTTCGTTCTCGGAACGGCTGGCTTTGTGCTATCCCGACCTCCTTCTCTCTTCGATTTCGGACCAGTGAAGAATCTTGAATCTAGTGGATAGCACAACTGCATTTCCAGCGGATAAAGCAACTGCATACTGCATCTCACCGCGCGGTGACAATTGACAAAGATCGATTATAGAAAACCTAAGTAGAGCTACAATACCTACTTCATGTACAATACTCGTAATTATACCTAGGGTTATAGGATGGTATAGTTGACTTTCCATACATATCAGGATAAAAGTACACAGTCTAGGCAGGGCCGGTTCATCTGGTCCAATTTCCCCCGGGCTTCTCCAGGGGGGGTCTGGAACCAGCAATTCCCAAAAAGGAAAATAATATACGATTACTTAAATTAGATAATGGCAACCACGCACACTCAGACTGTCTGACAGACCTGGGTATATCAGACCCCGGTCTTGAAAATAATTTTTTTTTTTTTATTAATCTTCAGACCATCTGAGAGACATGGAAGTCGGAAACTTCTGTCACCACATACGTTCCAGTCTGTCAGACAGTCGAGTCGGAACTTGAGTGGCCGGTGGCCGAACTAAAACTAACTAGTAAGTAGCATTCTACTATTTTCGTATGTAAAAGGTAGTTGCTACTTTTTTTTTCTTAAATATATAACCATTTATTTATAAACATACATAAATACAAATCATCTCAATATAAATAAGTAATACATATGGCTTACTCTTTACCCATGGCGATTAGGCTATGAATGGCCCTGCGTCTAGAGGTTTACTAACTGGTATAGGTAATACAATACATATTTAATGCGAGGGCACGTGGTATATCGGATGAACCATATCTACCACCTGTCCGTCACACATGGTGTCTGCTAGTGTAGCAGATGGTGGCGCAGAAGTTCATCCACAGGTACCAGAATACATCGGAGCAATAACGTCCTTATGATCGTTTTATGATGCCGGTTATGTGCAGTAACTTTGTGTCTTGTAGTGAATTTTGCACTGAATTTGCGAAGTAACTTTGCGTCTTGTATTGAATATTGCACTATGATCGTTTTATGATGCCGGTTATGTGCAGTAACTTTGTGTCTTGTAGGGAATTTTGCACAGAATTGCGGAGTAACTTTGTGTCTTGCAAAGTCCTTGAATTAGGCTGATGAAAATAGAGTTTGGTTTTTCCAAAATTATGGAGATTGAAATTCAAGGCCCTTTCCAGGAAGAATATTAATGATACGACCAAAAGACCTACACCCATCAACACTGACTTGCTACCAGCATTGCGGAGTAACTTTGTGTCTTGTAGTGAATTTTGCACTGAATTTGCGAAGTAACTTTGCGTCTTGTGTTGAATATTGCACAGAATTACGAAGTAACTTTGTGTCTGTGTGTCCTATGTCTTGAATTTTGCACAAAATTGCGAAGTAAGATTGTGTGTATATGTCCTGTGCATTGAATATTGCACAGAATTGCGAAGTAACTTTGTGTCTATGAGCACTGATATGTATTGAATATTGCATACACTTTTGTGGAGTAACTTTGTGTCTTGTATGATCGTTTTATGATGCCGGTTATGTGCAGTAACTTTGTGTCTTGTAGGGAATTTTGCACAGAATTGCGGAGTAACTTTGTGTCTTGTAGTGAATTTTGCACTGAATTTGCGAAGTAACTTTGCGTCTTGTGTTGAATATTGCACAGAATTGCGAAGTAATTTTGTGTCTGTGTGTCCTATGTCTTGAATTTTGCACAAAATTGCGAAGTAACATTGTGTGTATATGTCCTGTGCATTGAATATTGCACAGAATTGCGAAGTAACTTTGTGAGTATGAGCACTGATGTGTATTGAATATTGCACACACTTTTGTGGAGTAACTTTGTGTCTTGCAATGAATTTTGGCCTGGGAAATATCAAAAACCCTGGGAATATCATGATCATGACCAAATTACGTGTGTAGTTTGCAAAGTCCTTGAATTAGGCTGATGAAAATTGAGTTTGGTTTTTCCAAAATTATGGAGATTGAAATTCAAGGCCCTCCTTTCCAGGAAGAATATTAATGATACGACCAAAAGACCTACACCCATCAACATATTGACTTGCTACCAGTTTTCCTTTGTTTAACTTACCCAAACCATTCACAAAGCCTTTAGAATACAATTTTTAGTCAAATTCTTTAAACTCCCTGACCCGATCTCAAAGCCTTTTGACGACAAAAAATTTCACCTTCGTAGGTGGCTAAGTTCCCATTTTGACCACTCCCAAATTCCTCACACCTATTCACCGAAACACGGACGAACCTAATCCCAAGGACACGCTCCTTTACCTTTGATCAAAAAGGGAATATCCCGGATCGTCAAAATCGTGGCACGTGAGATTGACAATACAAAAATCTCATTATTGATGGAAAATAAAAACACCTACAATAATAAAAAGTAAAAATGTTCACTAATTATGGCCTGGCACAACAAAAAGGTTTATTTAGGCATCCGTAAAAATCGTGACTTTTAAATTATTTTGAGGATTAGAGAAAAAAATAAATAAGAAAATAGGTGTAGGTAATAGGCGTCAACAAAAAATGAGATCCCCCAGGAATAATAACAGATGAAGTTTACCTGGTTTGTATTGTTCTCTTGGTACAAAGGTATTCTTGTTTAGGTAGGACCCATGTTAGCATTGTTTTTATTAGCTAAATAGAACATACAAAAAACGCTAAAAATGGCGTTATAGAAAGAAAAGCTAGGAAATCGATAAGAGAGGAACATTGAAATAAAATATTCCCTACTGAATAGTGTTCCCTACCCTTACCTACTTGGTTTCATGTCTGAGTCTAGTATACGCATTGTACAGGGTGGTCTGTTTTATGTCCCCGGGGGAGATAGGTATTTCGAGTTACCTAACCTGAGTTTAAAATTAAACCGATTATAACTAGGTTGGTGGTTTAAGCAGCCTGATTGATTTTAAACTTTGAAATGACATTAGCCCATATCAGATTGTTTTATCCGATCCCGGTTTAATTGTGAGAAACTTGGTTCAAAGTTAAATCAATTAAGTACCTACCTACATTATCAAGCCTAAGCAGTCTCATTGATTTTAAATTTTGGTCTGAGATTACCTTATCAGATTGCTTAATGCAGTTTAACTTTAAGTTAAAACACCTAGTTATCGACACCCTTAAGGATTTTTTCATTTTTAATTTGCTATAATTCGTCCATTAATTGAGGTAATTTAGTGATTATAGACTTTTTTTAATTGTTATATACTAAAGGTATGAGTTTATTTCAAAGAATGGACCGATTATTTACCTTATAGTCGTAGTTTTTTTCGCTTGTCCACTTCCCAATGTGTAGCTTTGTCAAGTTGAAAATTACTTAAGGAAATATTTTGAGCTTTTTCCCTGTACATTTCCCTATGTTTAGACGCTAGTTAGCTAAATACTTACCTACTAGGTATGTTTGCTATGTTGCCAAGTTTCAGTTGAAATAATGGGCATTTTAAGTTAATGGGATCGTTGAAATAATGGGAAACAGTTAATGGGTCTGTTGAAATAATGGGAAAGAGTTAATGAGGGTGTTGAAATAGTGGTTGTGTGCTCCTTTAAAAGAATCTGGCCACTTTAAATAAAGTGTTAGAAAGGAAGGAGTTGTACCTAGTTATTATTATTATTATTATTATTATTATTAGGTATGAATTTGTTTGGTTTGTTGTAAAATTTGAGCTCGAAGTAAGGAAAAACTGGTAAAAACTACATTTCCCCAATTTAGAACCAAAGTTCTCTTTTAGATCTCCAAATTTAGGGACTTTCGGGATACAGCAAAAAAATTGGGTAACGTAGATCTGCGGTTTTGCTTGTACATTTGTACTTGTCTAGCCTTGAGGTTAAAAAATCTGAACACAGAATAATGGCAGATTAAATTGATGTTTTATTCAAAATTTAAAATTAAAGTAATTTAAAATTCATTGAAGAAATTTCAAAGGTCCTAAAAGTTAAAAGAAAAATCATAGGGGAAAATGTGAAAATTATGCACAAAGGGATTTCAGAAAAATTATGCACAACTTCAAAAGAGGGGAAACAGAAATGGAGCGAGGGGAAATGCGCTGTCACGCTCATTCTCATTTTGTTTATTTTTTTTTTTAGTTCTTTGGAAACGTTCACTGTGTGTGGAACGTTTGTCGGTTTCTTAAAAAATTTATTATTTTTTTACGATTAATTTTTAGCCAAAATAATTTCGTTTAATTTTAAAATCAGGTGTCGGATAATCGAGAAAAATTCACTTAAATTTATTTTTAACAACGTTTTTACAAAATAAATCTAGGTAGGTAATCGTGAAGTGTTTTTTGAACTTTCAAAGTCTGCCATTTTTCTCTCAACTTTTTTTTTCGGTTTTTACACTTTTTAAGTTTTTACCGTTTTCCGCCTAGTTCAGACTTAAAAAATTACCACCTACCTAGTAGATAATTTTACTTTATTTAACATAAAATTAGATAAACTTGAAATTTCCTACTTGGCAAGTTAATTTCGAAACACATTTTCAATTAAATAGGGCAACCATTTTTCAATAAGATAGTGTTTGACAACAGTGTTTTCCTATCAGCTAAAACTTACCACTTATCCTACTGTTTTAAGTGAATCAAAAGACCATTATGATGGTTCCTTCGTTTCTTCCGCATGAAAAAGTTCAAACGTTGCTGCCTGACCAGACTGTTGGTAAGTTACTTTGGTATTTATTCGGTAAATTGGATAAAACCTCCCCCAAATTTGCCATGTGGCCTCCTTTGTGCCAATGCGCTAATGCGCATTTCCTACTTCAAACTTTCAAATTTGAAGCATTCTCCATATTTCCCCGAGTTCAAGTTACTTAATGAAGTTCATTTTATTAATTTAAGGTGGAAGTATAGTTTTAAGTGGGTATTGTGGTGTTTCAGAATGGTACTTTGAGTCTTTGAGATAACAGGTAAATTTCCCCAATGGAAAGAATCAGGCACATGGCTCATTCTAAAATGGACTGCTGAAGTAAGATATGTAGCCATCTAACCATTTGAAAGATCCCAAGTTCTTGGCTGTTTTAGTACTTGTAGGACTTTTCAATGGAGATGTCTCAAAAATACCTACTTCTGTCTGAAAATAATCCCAACTAACCTTTTGAATTGAAGTCTTACTTAAGGTGTATTGTATTTTTTATGATCTTAGGTCAAACCTATTGGCTAACTCATTTGGTAGGTGTGGTAAGTTGGGACATCATGGCCATATTGTCCCATTTTTAAGAAAGTAAGAAAAAAAAGGAGTGGACAATTTTGCCTTTGAGGGACATCCTAACTTACTGTAGGCTACTTAGCCAACTGGAATAACCAGCTCATTATGTCATCCTGACACCAACCAGATCCCACACCTCTATTTATTAGCACAACCACCTACACCCCTAACTCCCTATTTAATAACAACCCCACACAAGTCACCCATCCACTTAGGATCACAGTCAAAGTTGTTCAACTTTAAGGCCCCAAAGTGCCTTTTGACATCAGACTGTAGACCTGGAGAAGTAAAATTGTGTTGTGTGGACAGACACACTTTATTTATTCTGGCAATTCATTATGATGGCTCCTTCGTTTCTTTCGCATGAAAAAGTTCAAGCGATACTGCCTGACCAGACTGTTGGTAAGTTACTTTGGTATTTATTCGTTAAATTGGACAAAACCTCCCCCAAATTTGCCATGTGGCCTCCTTTGTTCCAATGCGCATTTCGTAGTTCAAACTTTCAAATTTGAAGCATTTTTCAATCCCCGAGTTCAAGTTACTTAATGAAGTTCATTTTATTAATTTAAGGTGGAAGTGTAGTTTTAAGTGGCTATTATAGTGTTTCAGAATGGTACTTTGTCTTTGAGATAACAGGTAAATTTCCCCAATGGAAAGAATTAGGCATATGGCTCATTTTAAAATGGACTGCTGAAGTAAGATGTACGGATGTAGCCATCTACTTAGCCATTTGAAAGGTCCCAAGTTTTTGGCTGCTTTAGTACTTGTAGGACTTTTCAATGGGGATGTCTCAAAATTACCTACTTCTGTCTGAAAATAATCCAAACTAACCTTTTGAATTGAAGACTTAAGTAATGTATTGTAAGTAATTGTATTTATGATCTTAGGTAAAACTTATTGGTTAACTCATTAAGTAGGTAGGTGTGGTAAGTTGGGACATCATTTTCGGTGAAGGGTAATGCATTTCTCTTTCATGGTGGCCATATTGTCCCATTTTTAAGAAAGTAAGGAAAAAAAGGGAGTGAACAATTTTGTCTTTGAGGGACATCCTAACTCACAGTAGGCTACTTAGCCAACTGGAATAACCAGCCCATTATGTCATCCTGACACCAACCAGATCCCACACCTCTATTTATTAGCACAACCACCTACACCCCTAACTCCCTACTTACAACCCCACACAAGTCACCCATCCACTTAAGATCACAGTCAAAGTTGCTCAACTTTAAGGCCCCAAAGTGCCTTTTGATATCAGACTGTAGACCTGGAGAAGTAAAATTATGTTGTGTGGACAGACACACTTTATTTATTCTGGCAATTTTTTTGTACCTACATTTCTTAAAAGGTCCTTTCTTTGTTGATAGGAAAATGTACAATAAAATATGGATTATATTCATCTTACTTAAGTACTACAGTCGAACCTGTCTAAGTGGGAAACCTGAATAACAGGGGAAAAATCGTGGCCCTTCAAGGCAACCCCTCTTAGTAGGACACTTTTTTAACTGGGAAACCTGGATAAGTGGGAAGAAATTGTCGGTCCCTTGGATTCCCACTTAGACAGGTTCGACTGTACTTATTAAGTAGGTAAGAAAAGACCTACATGTAAGTACTTTTACTTTGCTAAGTACCCAAGTCTTTTCAATATCACGTGCTTAGTTGACTGATATTGTGAACATGGTTATTACCTAAATATTTTGAATACCTAAATACCGAAAATTTCACTTTCATACACGTACTTAGACTGGGGATACCTGCCTATTCTAACCATACCTGAGATTAATTAATCAAAATATTATCTTAACAGCTACCTATACCTACTTATCTACGTATGTACTTAGGTACCCACAAACATTTGACTTTAGCACACGTAGAATAATGAGCCGATAATCTGGGTGGGTGGTAAACCAATCAAAGTTGATTAACAGACACAAGTAAAGGAAATACTTACTTAACTAGGTATTGGTTTTTTTTTATCAATTGAGAATTACAACTGCTTAGGTCTTATCGTCTCGACAGGATAGGAGAAAGTCAGCCGTTCCTAGAACGACTTTTACAAACAAGAATCTTCTTTTTCTTCGCCTTTTCCCTTACAGACGGGGTCGGCGTTTTTCGTCAGCCCCTCCATCAGGCATAAAACTAGAGTGATTGCTTTGGGCTGACATTTGGCTTCAAATTTTACGAGTGGATGCCCTTCGCACTCAACCTTTGCTATTTCTTTAGCATCTAAGGGAGATTCAGGCTGGTATACTCCCTGGTCCCCCAGCCAGACAGTGGGTACAATCTTTTTATATAAAAAGACCTCCCTGTGTACGGCTCTGCCATTTGGTTTATTTTCTCATGAAGGCATCAAGAGTATACTGCTGGGAATCTCAATTAGTTGCAAGACAATAGGGAGCAAGGAGGCATAGGAGAGCTATTCGGTTTGAGAAGTTCAAATAATAAAACAGTCATAACTTCCACGCAATGTGTACACTCGGCGAACTCTTCAGGACCTCTAGGACAGGCTAGGACAGACTGGAATAAAAAAAAAGTTTCATTTAAAGTTCTTGAAAAGTTTTTAGAGGAATGAAAAAAAGGGATGTACTTAAAGGAAATTGAAAAGGTATTAAAAAAAGGTAAAATAAAATGTCCGTCACTAACTAGGTGTACAAACTGTTCATACTTAGTACCTGACATTAAATCTTTAAAAAAGTGGTCTGACGAGGACCACCAACCTCCGGATCCAAAATTCTTTAACCATTACAACTCTGAGGTTGGTAGTGTTGGTACCTACTTGCCTACAAGTAAATGTAGCAAGCACAATTTTTTATTGCTTACTGAAGTACATTTTCCTTTTTGCTGTTAGGATTCTGGCAATTTTTTTTGTACATTTCTTAAAAGGTCCTTTCTAAAATATACAATAAAATATGGATTATATCCATCTTACTTAAGTACTACAGTCGAACCTGTCTAAGTGGGAAACCTGAATAACTGGGGAAAAATTGTGGCCCTTCAAGGCAACCCCTCTTAGTAGGACACTTTTTTAACTGGGAAACCTGGATAAGTGGGAAAAAATTGTTGGGCCCTTGGATTCCCACTTAGACAGGTTCGACTGTACTTATTAAGTGGGTAAGAAAAGACCTACATGTAAGTACTTTTACTTTGCTAAGTACCCAAGTCTTTTCAATATCACGTGCTTAGTTGACTGATATTGTGAACATGGTTATCTTTAAAAAAGTGGTCTGACGAGGACTTGAACCACCAACCTCCAGATCCAAAATTCTTTAACCATTACAACTCTGAGGTTGGTAGTGTGTACCTACTTGTCTACAAGTAAATGTAGCAAGCACAATTTTTTATTGCTTACTGAAGTACATTTCTCTTTTTGCTGGTAGGTGAAATAGGTATATTTTCCTTTTTCTGGTACCAAGAGGCGAGAAGGACTATGAAAAAAAAAGTTCTATGAATATTATACAAATCTGATGGATGTCCAAAGTAATGGACAGTTTCCTCAATCAAGCTCTCTCCGGGCCTTCCTCTTTATGCCGTCTCTTCCTTTCTTTCATCTTCTCATCATATTTCCTCTGTTAAGTTAATACTTACTTTGTACTTAAGTTGTCTTTTACAAAGTTTCACACGGTCAAACGATAAATACAAATAGATAAGTATAGGTACGTGACCATGTATCTATGTAAGTATGTAGATTTTATACGTACTTACCTATCTAGTCAGATTAGATGTCAATGGCCAAGATTTAAGACCGTTCTTCAGTACAGGGATCGGAAAAGTTCAGCTGAAAATTTCACCAATGATCAAAAAGGCAAACAAAAGCGCCTAATCGAAAAAAAAACAAACAGTCAGTACCCAATTATGTACTTACTGCCATTTCTGGGGGTTCACTGCTCCTTCTCTGTAACCCCATAGTAGGTAGGTATATGCTCTGTTAAGTTAATACTTACTTTGTACTTAAGTTGTCTTTTACAAAGTTTCACACGGTCAAACGATAAATACAAATAGATAAGTATATAGTATATGTATGGTCAAATAGATAATAAGTATAGGTACGTGACTATGTAAGTATGTAGGATAGATACGTAATTACCTATCTAGTCAGATTAGATGTCAATGGCCAAGATTTAAGACCGTTCTTCAGTACAGGGATCGGAAAATTTCAGTTGAAAATTTCAGCAATATGTTGTCATCTACATTTACTTTTCATTCATTTACTCACTCGAGTTTTTTTTTTACCTATTTAATTTCAACGTTCTGGCAAATATTTACATATTGCCCTAGTTAGGTTGTAGCTATTAAGAGCAATTAATTAATAGTCATCAATCTGGTATGTACTTGGTTCTGATTAAAAAGTCAAACAAAAGCGCCCGATCGAAAGAAAGGCAAACAGTAAGTAATTATGTACTTGCTGCCATTTCTGGGGTTTCACTGCTCCTTCTCTGTAACCCCATAGTAGGTAGGTATATTTAGGATGAAGTTGTTCCTTATCTTTCCCTTTACTTACTTCATGCATAGGCCATGAAAATTACAAATCTACTGAGGCATCCATCAAGATATTACTTACAATTATGATTTACGCCCGTAACCTGAAAAGTCATAGTTAACAAGACGCTATACATCTCTAGGTAGGTACCTACTTAGCCGGAGATATTCCCTTTACTTTTACTTACCTTCCTTATCCTGTAGGAAGGAGTAAATAATTGCCTGAAAATTTTGATTTTTTCAATGCTTGAGCAATCGAAAAAGTTCTAAGCTTATGAAGAGAGAGCTACAAGATCTTGTTGGTATCTGCAAAGTCTTGTCTTCTATCTATATTCGTATACCTGTGTTATATTCGTATACCTGTGTTATATTCATTTCCACAATACCACATTTCTTACTCCTACGTAAGCGCCGGAGAGTTTTGTCTGGCGAAGCTCTAGCTATAACTTGAACATGATCACTGGGGCTATTGATATCCTTACCTGGGGTTTCAGTGACGAATCTAATGTGTGAGCAACGTAAGCGCCGGAGAGTTTTGTCTGGCGAACCTCTAGCTATAACTTGAACATGATCACTGGGGCTATTGATATCCTTACCTGGGGTTCCAGTGACGAATCTAATGTGTGAGCACATCATCAGAGGGATAAAGGCCCATGTGTTTGACTTGATGGATCTAAAAGGCATCCTCTAAAAGGCACCCTACTGTCAAACAGATATACAAACAAACAGATATATCCGCCAGCCTAGTTAGCTTGGATGGTAGCGCGTCTGCCTTGTCAGTGCTAGGCCGCGGGTTCGATTTCCGCTCGGGGCGGATTTTATCCTGAACGGATAATGTTATTGTTTGTTCTCGGAATAGCTGGCTTTCCCTCTGTCAAATCTCTTAAAAAATTAAAAAAAAATAAGAAGAAGAAGAAAAAAAAAGTCTCCAATCAATTTTTATCGTGGAGAAAGTCCACCACTGGTGCGAAAAATATGTACAAAGGAGAGTCACAAAGTGTCTTCATTCTAGCTCCGGATCTAGAGAATGAGTCATTCCGTCTTGCCAGTCGTAGAATCAATGGGGCAACGAATAGCGCCTGCCAAATAATAGCACAATGAGTAAGATTATCATAATCCCATTCATTCGGATCCAAGATGCATTTTCGTTATTAAGTATTAGGATATTAGGCATATTAGGTACTTGGGGTCAAGGGGTTTACTCATTCTAGCTCCGGATCTAGAGAATGAGTCATTCCGTCTTGCCAGTCGTAGAATCAATGGGGCAACGAATAGCGCCTGCCAAATAATGGCACAATGAGAAAGATTATCATAATCCCATTCATTCGGATCCAAGATGCATTTCCGTTATACATATTAGGATATTAAGCATATTAGGTACTTGGGGTCAAGGGGTTTACGATCTCATGTTGCAGGGTGTCTACCAGACTGGAAAACCGGGAATTGTCAGGGAATTTCATGGAGACTGGAAAAGTCAGGGAATTTCACAAAAAAGTGACAAAAATCCAAAAAAGTCAGGGAATTTTCCAAAGCCTAAACAAAAAGAAAAATAATTTTTGGTCAGTAAAAAAAGTATGCAACCTTGAAGGGGCTACTTAAATTTTCTCGGAAAAATTTCGCCTGCGGCGCTGTAATTTTGTGTTCTGCGGGAATGTACAGGGGGACAGACAGACGACACCGAAGCGAATACAATAGCCCGTCCCTTATACGTTTTTTTTAATTACTATCGTAATAATAAAGGAAGGACGGGCTAAAAACGAGAAAGAAAGGATGAGGTTGGTGCCAGCTTGTCACTCTCTTTCCCTTTCTTCCATAGGTTTTTCTTTCGGCAAGTTACAACTTACGTAACTTAAAGTTTTCCTTAGGCCAAACTGTGTCGCCCATAGAAACATACAAAAAACGCTAAAAATGGCGTTATAGAAAGAAAAGCTAGGAAATCGATAAGAGAGGAACATTGAAATAAAATATTCCCTACCCTTACCTACTTGGGTTCGTGTCTGAGTCTAGTATACGCATTGTACAGGGTGGTCTGTTTTATGTCCCCGGGGGAGATAGGTATTTCGAGTTAACCTGAGTTTAAAATTAAACCGATTATAACTAACTAGGTTGGTGGTTTAAGCAGCCTGATTGATTTTAAACTTTGAAATGACATTAGCCCGTGTCAGATTGTTTTATCCAATCCCGGTTTAATTGTGAGAAACTTGGTTCAAAGTTAAATCAATTAAGTACTTACCTACATTATCAAGCCTAACCAGTCTCATTGATTTTAAATTTTGGTCTGAGATTACTTTATCAGATTGCTTAATGCAGTTTAACTTTAGGTAAAACACCTAGTTATCGACACCCTTAAGGATTTTTTCATTTTTAATTTGCTATAACTCGTCCATTTATTGAGGTAATTTAGTGATTATAGACTTTTTTTAATTGTTATATACTAAAGGTATGAGTTTATTTCAAAGAATGGACCGATTATTTACCTTATAGTCGTAGTTTTTTTCGCTTGTCCACTTCCCAATGTGTAGCTTTGTTAAGTTGAAAATTACTTAAGGAAATATTTTGAGCTTTTTCCCTGTACATTTCCCTATGTTTAGACGCTAGTTAGCTAAATACTTACCTACTAGGTATGTTTGCTATGTTGCCAAGTTTCAGTTGAAATAATGGGCATTTTAAGTTAATGGGATCGTTGAAATAATGGGAAACAGTTAATGGGTCTGTTGAAATAATGGGAAAGAGTTAATGAGGGTGTTGAAATAGTGGTTGTGTGCTCCTTTAAAAGAATCTGGCCACTTTAAATAAAGTGTTAGAAAGGAAGGAGTTGTACCTAGTTAATTAATGGGATTGTTGAAATAATGGGAATACCAGCCTATCCCGACAATCTTAATAAAGCACTCTACTTAAGTACATAGCTACAATCACTTAGTTACATTATTCGCGTATTTTCCTTTCGCAATTTTCATGTTGGTAATGGTGGGGAATAGGGAAATGGAACATTGTCTGACATTGTACCATATCCCCACCACAACATCCTGAAATTCGCAAAAGGAAAATACGACGTATGTTTGCGTATTGGGCACAGTTTTCCTCAAATATACGAGTTTCTAGGGTGAGTTTATTTCCCCCTAAGTAATCTATTACAAGTCCATTTTCCCCTAATCTATTACATCAGACAAGTAGACAGCAAAGATACGTAGGCAGTCCATTAGGCAAATTAGAGTTAGATTATGTAATTGACTTAGGTACATAACCACACCTGAGACGTGATAATTAAGTAAGTTAGGCATGGAAATTTTAGATTCCGGACGAATTTGACTGCATTATGTAATTCAATAGTTGATGGGGGAAATTAAATTACTGACGGGACGAGACTAGGTAATTAATTACTTACCTACCTACTCCAAGCTAGTTAGCTTGGAGGGTAGAACGTCTACCCTGTAAGCGCTAGGTTGCGGGTTCGATTCCCGTCCGCGGCGGATTTCATCCTGAACAGTTAAGGTTTGTTCTCAGAACGGCTAGCTTTCTTCTACATATAGGTACCTACTGTCTTCCTTCTCGCTTCGCTTTCGGGACGATAAGACTTTCGCAGTTACAAGTTCTACCTATCTATCTATCAAACCTCTTTAAAATAAATAAATAAACTACCTAGGTATTAATATTAAGTAGGTAGTAGGTATATTTGTAGTTGCTAGTTGTGTCCCTTACTTAGGATGATGGTTAGGACCTCCTAAAAATAAGTAAGTAGTTTACCTAAACACCTAAGTAGTGACCTCTAACGTGATTTCTGACAATTATTATTCAATATTCAGAATTATAATTTAAGTACCTGAGAATGAGTAAGTTGTGTAGCTACGTGGTTAATAAAACACAAAATTTTATCACATAGTCGATAACTACAAAACCATAAATTACTTAAATACAAACTTGAAGTTTTCAAGTCGAGAAAACTGGAGGTAAATCACCCGCATTTTAAAAACAGACATACAAACATTCTAAACACAGACGTATGTACTAAACCATAAATTACTTAAATACAAACTTGAAGTTTTCAAGTCGAGAAAACTGGAGGTAAATCACCCGCATTTTAAAAACAGACATGTGAGTCTACACAAAATAAATTCGTTCCAATGTTCTATTTTCAAAGTGATCTTTTCTTACTACATTAGAACTCCAACTCAACACATGCTTTTTTTGCGTATTTTAGAGAACCTTATACGAGATCAAAAGTTTGTTGAGAGTTGGTCTAAATTTTAGATACCTACCTACCTATCTTTATGATATCTCCGTTTTCTTTCCTAAGGCCAACCACTCACTATCAGGTAGACCTGACAAATACACTTGATCAGGCTCGCCTGTCAGTAGTGAGTGGCTGGGCTAATGCTAAAATTTCGACCATTTTTAACAGAATTTTATTCAAATTTCAACCGTTTTTTTAACGACCGTCTCTTTCTTGTTTGTTTCAGATGAGCGGCAAGCGGTCTCGCAGTTTTAAATGCGCCATCCATTCCCGGGATGGTGAAGTAACGTCCGAGAACGACTTTCGGGCGTACACCCCACCAGAAGCACCGACTAGATAAACGTCAGAGTCGATGACTGACGTGCCTAACGACCCTGTAAGAAAGAGAAAATGTGAATTAGTTATTGCCTAACGACCCTGTAAGAAAGAAGATTCAGGAAAACTCTGTAGTCCAAAATAGTTCTAGATAGAGATAAAAATAAAAGATACCTCAGGTGTATTTTCCGGTGGTCAGTTTCTCGAAAGGAAAATACACCTTGTTTATCCTGCCAGTATATCCTCTACAAGGAACCGCCTTTGTTTCAAAAGTAAGTATCCTTTTGCCCTAAGAACTGCCTTTGTTTCAAAAGTAAGTATCCTTTTGCCCTAAGAACTGCCTTTGTATCAAAAGTATGTGGTTCGTTCTAAGACCTCATCGTCCCGAGAGCTTTCTTCGCTTTGAAGAGAGACAGGAGAGGAGAAAGCCAGCGGTTTCCGAGAACGAATCTATAGTCTGTTTAGGATAAAGTCCACCCCGGGCGGGAATCGAACAAACGACCTAGCGCTCACAACGCAGACGCGCTACCCTCCAAGCAGTCCAAGCTAACTAGGCTGGCAATCATCAGTACCTACTCTTATTATTTTTGTTTTTTTTTTTTTTTTGCCCGACCTCCGCGGTTTATAAAGGTTTTTGTTAAGACGTAAGCTGGTGAGTACTGGGTGTCTTGGGTCCGCTATTTAGGACCTTTTTTGCGTAAAAAAAAGTTGCCTGTGGTTCAGTAAACGTCCAGGTCCTCACAAAGGCCTGAATATAAGCTCTAAAATGTCACTATTTCCTTATGTGCTTAACATACCAATGTGTTAAATATCCTTATTAATTATGTGTTAAACATACCTACCAAATTCCGACAAACTAACCGTTTGAGATCCAGCCTAGTTAGCTTGGAGGGTAGCGCGTCTGCCTTACCTCTATCAAACCTTTTCTAGGCACAGGATAACCAAGTAAATGCGAATTTGTTTAATTGAAACTTTGCACTAGGTATTTCCGTTCGTCATATATATAGATTCGTAGTCGTACTTGATAGAGGGTACTTGTTTTCCAAAGCACGGAGTCATCCTGTAAGAAGAAAGAAAGAAAAAAAAAAAGTTTAGAACTCAAATAAAGACATCAGTCACTAGTTCACTACTCGAGTTTCTTCTCGAGATTGATAGGTTCGTGCCCCCAAGCCCCAAATAAAGACATCAGTCACTAGTTCACTACTCGAGTTTCTTCTCGAGATTGATAGGTTCGTGCCCCCAAGCCCCATGTTCTGTGTTTTAAGAAATATTTCCTTTATGATATTATTAATTTTAAATACTTTCTTAACGTGACCCAAGCCCCATGTTCTGTGTTTTTAGAAATATTTCCTTTATGATATTATTAATTTTAAATACTTACTTAACGTGATGTGTGTGTGTGTGCTGTGGGTACCCCGGCGGAGATTATGCGCTCCGACGAAAAAGTTTAAAATTACAGGGTAGGTTAGTTGAGGAACAGTATTTTAGAGTTGCCCAAGCCCCATGTTCTGTGTTTTTAGAAATATTTCCTTTATGATATTATTAATTTTAAATACTTACTTAACGTGATGTGTGTGTGTGCTGTGGGTACCCCGGCGGAGATTATGCGCTCCGACGAAAAAGTTTAAAACTACAGGGTAGGTTAGTTGAGGAACAGTGTTTCAGAGTTAATTTTTTGTTGAAGGTTTGATAGATGTAACTGTAACTGCTAAGGTTTCATTGTCCCGAAATCGAAGAGAGAAAGAGGACAGGATAGGAGAAAGCCGTTTCGAGAACGAACATCCGTTCAGGATAAAATCCGCCCCGGGCGGATAGAATAACACATCCCCAATATGGGACACAGCATCTCATTAACTCATTCTTTTTTTATTTTTTGCCATCTTTTCCTTCTCTATTTTTTCCCCTATTTTTCCTTCAGTTCCATATTTTTTTCTTCTTTTTTATTGTTATTTCTTTCTTTTAATTTATTATGTTATGGCTGTCCATGAATTGTAAATAAATATACTTGAGTATTTTGTTGAAAAAAAAAAAAAAGAGTTCAGATTCAGAAGACAAGTGTTAGATAGTTATCAATGAGGAACCATATCGTATAGAATCTACTCGTTATGATAGAATAGGACATTGATCAATAAGAGAGTTGTGCTCCTGCATAGGATCAGAGTTGTTACTGATTCTGTATCAGCTACAGATTCTGTATAGTAGCGCCCCGGGCGGGAATTGAACCCGCGACCAAGCGCTTACAAGGCAGACGCGCTACCAACCAAGCTAATAACTAAAGGTTGGCAAAGAGGTTTGATAGAGGGAAGTGTAACTACCAAGCTCTTTTCGTCCCTAAAGCGAAGAGAGAAGAAGGATAGAATAGGAGAAAGCCAGCCGTTCCGAGAGCGAACCTTATCTGTTAAAATGTTAAGATTATTTGACCACCCTGTTTACGCAGACGCGCTACCAACCAAGCTAATAACTAAAGGTTGGCAAAGAGGCTTGATAGAGGGAAGTGTAACTACCAAGCTCTTATCGTCCCGAAAGCGAAGAGAGAAGTACTGGATAGGATAAATCTAGCCGTTCCGAGAGCGAACCTTATCTGTTAAAATGTTAAGATTATTTGACCACCCTGTCTACACAGCAGACGCGCTACCAACCAAGCTAATAACTAAAGGTTGGCAAAGAGGCTTGATAGAGGGAAGTGTAACTACCAAGCTCTTATCGTCCCTAAAGCGAAGAGAGAAGCACTGGATAGGATAAATCCAGCCGTTCCGAGAGCGAACCTTATCTGTTAAAATGTTAAGATTATTTGACCACCCTGTCTATACTGTGTTATTTGGTTAAGTCCACCTCCTCTCGATCCAATATTACGATACGTTTTGATTACCTACATCAAAGCAACTTGGGTCCGAATTTATTAGCTTCTCCTTCTCAAGCTCAACTTTTGTTCTCGAGAACAAGAAGGTTGGGTGGTTTTGTGCCTTCGAGTATTTTTATTGACAATCCATCTCATACGTCAAAATTGACAGGTAAATTTAAATTTTAAATTGGCGCATCAAGTTTCATTTCTTGGGTCCCTTCTCAAGCTCAACTTTTGTTCTCGAGAACAAGAAGGTTGGGTGGTTTTGTGCCTTCGAGTATTTTTATTGACAATCCATCTCATATGTCAAAATTGACAGGTAAATTTAAATTTTAAATTGGCGCATCAAGTTTCATTTCTTGGGTTCACGGCAAAAAATAAATAATATAAATTTATGGAAACGTAAAATAGAGCCAGAATTTGAAGTATAATAACTAGGTAGGTAGGTAGGTAAATCAAATTCCTAGCTGAGAGAAAAAAAAAGCCGTGGATATTTACTAAGATTGGCCTTAAGATATTTATCCCAAAGGTTTCATTCAATAGCAATTTCCTTTAATTTCCCCAAACTCTCTAATGCCCTCCACTCACGCTCAGACGTGGGTGACAGGCGTAAGCTTTTAACACAAATTACTTAAAATACTTACTTAAATGTTCACCTTAAAAATATGGTATACTAGGGCTGTTACATATTTTGAAGGACTGGAGTCACTTTTGCAATCAACCTGCTGCTAGCACTGGTTCTCCTAGTCCAGCTAGATATCTTCTCAACTAGCAGCCTGACTTCAACTTCTTGTGCTAATGATTCTCAAATCAAAAATACCTGTACTAGGCACTTAAAATACCTGATGAGACCATAAACAAGAAGCGCACTAAAAAAACGACTTTCATATCCTCTACAAGGAACCGCCTTTGTTTCAAAAGTAAGTATCCTTTTGCCCTAAGAACTGCCTTTGTTTCAAAAGTATGTGGTTCGTTCTAAGACCTTATCGTCCCGAGAGCTCTCTTCACTTTGAAGAGAGACAGGAGAGGAGAAAGCCAGCGGTTTCCGAGAACGAATCTATAGTCTGTTTAGAATAAAATCCCCCGTGCGGGAATCGAACAAACGACCTAGCGCTCACAAGGCAGACCCTCCAAGCAGTCCAAGCTAACTAGGCTGGCAATAATCAGTACCTACTCTTTAAGCAGAGTTTAGAGTTCAGATTCAGAAGACAAGTGTTAGATATTTATCAATTGTTTTTACACACCGTATGCCTAGGTTGTTCAGAATTTTTCATCAGTATTCTTCAGACACCGTGTAGTACGAAAGACTTTGATGTCTGTTTGGCTCAGACGTGAGTCGCGTCTAGGAGTTTAATAATAGAAGTGCGAAAACGTCACCAGAGAGACAGAGGTGACTTTGATGTCTGTTTGGCTCAGACGTGAGTCGCGTCTAGGAGTTTAATAATAGAAGTGCGAAAACGTCACCAGAGAGACAGAGGTGTCTCGGCGTTGTAAAATGTCAGCGATTCATTCATCCGAAACTGCACCGTGCGTAAAAAGTGCATTGACCAAGAAACACCTGTTGGAGCTTTCCTGTCTGTGCCATAGTATGTCCTACATATGTTCGTTTTTTTTTTGTCCTTTCCAGTCTAGTAGTTATCTTCAATTGATTAATTCTGGATTTTTTTTAGATGATTAATACTCTCTACCTGTTTTTACAGGATGGTTCATCTGATAGCAGAAGAGTTCCTAACGGAGGGCCGGGACAGAAATACACCTGAGGTATCTTCTATTTTTATCTCTATCTAGAACTATTTTGGACTACAGAGTTTTCCTGAATCTTCTTTCTTACAGGGTTGTTAGGCAATAACTAATTCCCATTTTCTCTTTCTTACAGGGTCGTTAGGCACGTCAGTCATCGACTCTGACGTTTATCTAGTCGGTGCTTCTGGTGGGGTGTACGCTCTCCTGGCGGCACATCTGGCCAATGTCCTACTCAACTATAACCAGATGGAATTTGGCATTGTGCGACTACTCGCCATCTTTGTTGTGGGTAAGTTTAACACTACAAGCTTCGTTCAAGTTTCCCTAATTACCTTCTTCAAGGATTTTTTAAGAGGTTTGATAGCAGGGAGCTGTAACTACTAAGGTCTTATTGTCCCAAAACCGAAGAGAGAAGGAAGACGGGATAGAAGAAAGTCAGCCGTTCCGAGAACGAACATTATCCGCTCAGGATAAAATTTGCTACTACGAGTTGTAGGCACCACCCCCCCTGAAACTGCTTTCTTTATTTATGGTCACACTGTATTTTTAAACTGTTAGTATAATGGGATATCTTGTTCTAAGTAAAGCACCATTTTATACAATACAACTTTTCTAAACTCACTCCTTCTCTTCTGTCCCCAGCGAGGGATTCAAACCTAACACCTCCAGGTTGAGTGTGCTCTTAACAAATACACCACAGAGGTGGGCGGACACCTTGATTGACCTGGCAGGATAAACAAGGTGTATTTTCCTTTCGAGAAACTGACCATCGGAAAATACACCTGAGGTATCTTCTATTTTTATCTCTATCTAGAACTATTTTGGACTACAGAGTTTTCCTGAATCTTCTTTCTTACAGGGTTGTTAGGCAATAACTAATTCCCATTTTCTCTTTCTTACAGGGTCGTTAGGCACGTCAGTCATCGACTCTGACGTTTATCTAGTCGGTGCTTCTGGTGGGGTGTACGCCCTCCTGGCGGCACATCTGGCCAATGTCCTACTCAACTATAACCAGATGGAATTTGGCATTGTGCGACTACTCGCCATCTTTGTTGTGGGTAAGTTTAACACAAGCTTCGTTCAAGTTTCCCTAATTACCTTCTTCAAGGATTTTTGAAGAGGTTTGATAGGGAACTGTAACTGCTAAGGTCTTATTGTCCCGAAACCGAAGAGAAAAGGAAGACGGGATAGAAGAAAGGCAGCCGTTCCGAGAACGAACATTATCAGCTCAGGATAAAAATTGCTACTACGAGTTGTAGGTACCACCCCCCTGAAACTGCTTTCTTTATTTATGGACACACTGTATTTTTAAACTGTTAGTATAATGGGATATCTTGTACTAAGTAAAGCACCACTTTATACAATACAACTTTTCTAACCTCACTCCTTCTCTTCTCTCCCCAGCGAGCGCAGACGTGGGCTTCGCGGTCTACAACCGGTACGCGGGCGAGCTGGCCGGGGCCGGGAGCGGCTACCCGGTCTCCTACGTGGCCCATCTGACCGGGGCCCTGGCCGGCCTAACCATCGGCCTCCTGGTCCTGAAGAACTTCGAGCAGAAACTACGCGAGCAGCTCATGTGGTGGATTGCCCTGGGGGTGTACGTGGCGTGCACGATATTCGCTGTCATCTACAATGTGACGAGTCCGAGTTATAACTACGTGACGTGACATGAGTTAAATGTGTAGTCAGTAGTCAGGTTACCCTAGGAACAGCTCACAGTTATATTTATATTGGGGAGTAAAAAATAATGGCACTTAATTTTAGACATTTTACTCTAATAGATTAATTTGACGATTTTTTTTTCAACATAAACCATTTTTATTTATTTTTGAACATAAAGAAGATTGGACATTCAAAAATTCAATTTGTGGGCATATTTTTTTCTCTTCTCTAATTTACTCTACTTAGGGTGAATTTCGAAGGCACCTTGCATCCAAAAGAATATCTTGGTCAAAATTTAAACCAATCGGATATTATTATCAATTCCCCTAATGCGAAACTTGCCTGGAAAATCGAACTTTTGCCCGCCACTCACGCTCAGATGGTCTGACAGATCTAGGTCTGACACAGTTGGAGCTTGAGTGGCGGTCATTAGGTACTTTTGTTACCTTTTGATTGCCGAACGTAAAGTTACCCAAAGAAGTCTGGACTAACTAACTTTGAGCCTAATTTTTCGAATTTCAGAGAAAGTCTAGCATAGAATAGACAATAAAGTTGTCATTCTAATATGAAAAAAGTTTTGGAAGAGAACTTAATTTAATATTTACATGAATACAAAAAGAGGGTTAAGTCTTGGAAAGGTGCATACTGCATACACACGAAACAATATTGAAGTGTGCACGTACCTTTCATTTCAATGTAAGGGTATTTATGTACAAATTTCATTTATATATTTTTTCCCTGACTTATGTGAATGCTACCTAATACCTAGTTAGTTTATCTAAAAATCAGGCTACATTTTTTCACTTCACAAAATATGCAAGTAACGAAGTAGGTACTAAAATAAAATTAAAACCTAAATTACTAAATTTTATTTTAAAAATAATTTATTTAAATGGCAATTTTAATTGGGCAGTCCATTGGAGAGAGCTTTGAACTTTTTCAAAAAAGTCATGATTTTTTTATTATTATTAAATACCTACATTAAGGTTGGGGACTACAGGTTTATGTTGAAATACTTGTCGACATATCAGCATTTTATTCCAAGATGAGGGGTGAACATGCATTTCAACATTAACCTGTAGTCCTGGACCTAAATATGTAAATAACTTTGGAGAGTTTTTAAATACTTGTCGACATATCAGCATTTTATTCCAAGATGAGGGGTGAACATGCATTTCAACATTAACCTGTAGTCCTGGACCTAAATATCTAAATAACTTTGGAGAGTTTATCGTTTTCTTTTGGATATGTGCAAGTTTAGTGGAAATTCAAATTTTTGACTAGTTCCACTTCACTCTAGGTTTATACTAACTCAGCTAGCGGCATAGCTTTCAATTGCTGACTAACAATACTTTAGAGATGGAAATTTGGGCAAAGTGAGAAAGAGACCAGTTGGTCCCTAACATTTTGTTATAACAAGCAAGAAATATTGTTGGTCCTCAGTCAAAGGAATTCCTATAGAAAAAATAATCCAAGAAAAAAGGGGTGATAGTTCAAGACCAATTTTGTCCAATTATGAAAATGGAATTTTTGGGTCTCTCTTACAGACTGCAGAGTATAACAGAAGTTCAAGACCAATTTTGTCCAATTATGAAAATGGAATTTTTGGGTCTCTCTTACAGACTGCAGAGTATAACCGAAGAATAACTTAAGTTATGACACCATACACTTTTTATAGGCGTTTCTCATTTAGCTGAAATATATTAAATCTTGCTGGCCCAAAAACTGAACAATCAAGAATTTCACCACACCACACCACACCACACCACACCACACCACACCACACCACACCACACCACACCACACCACACCACACCACACCACACCACACAGAGGCAGGAGGATTAGGAGTGTTTAAGGAGTCCATTTAAAAGCTGAGAGTGAGTTTAGAATCGGATAAGGAAGGAATTAGGTTCCAGTGTTTCTTCCTTATTTGGACTCATCAGTTGGACATAGCTGGGAATTAGGTTCCAGTGTTTCTTCCTTATTTGGACTCATCAGTTGGACATAGCTGGGGATTGAACCCGAGACCCTTGGATTAGGAAACAGAGACCTTTACAAGCAAGCCACCATGACTTGGTGATGTGATATGGTTTCGTTGTAGTATTTAAACCCATTTAAACCCGATACTCAAAGAGGTTCTTAAGAGGTTCTTACACCATTACATCGAGTATTTAGAAATCCCACCAGAGTGCAGCATATATATCGTCTTCACTTTATAGGTAACTGAATGTAACTAGCTTATAAATCGTCCAGCTTACAACAGAAGGATTCCGGGGTAATTTTTTAGAAATCCCACCAGAGTTCAGCATATATGTCGTCACTACTCTATAGGTAACTGAATGTAACTAGCTTATAAATCGTCCAGCTTACACAGAAGGATTCCGGGGTAATGGCAATTTTTCGAATGCTTGGAATGCCAACAAATATTGAAAGTTTTTTTTAATGAACTTTGTAGGATTGTATCAATATGTACATACAAGGTTGCTCTGAATGCCAACAAATATTGAAAGTTTTTTTTAATGAACTTTGTAGGATTGTATCAATATGTACATACATTTTTTTTTTTTTTTCAAGTGGTCTAAGTGAAGTGAGGTTTTCGTTAGCAAATAATCAATCAGGGCCGGGATTTTATTGAGGGGGGTGGATGCTTCAATGTTTTGAAGTTTAGCCCACAGTAAACAGTAAAAAAGAAAAGTGAAAGCAGAGGCGGGGATTGGGGGCGGGCTCCCTCGGCCCCAACTATATACGGCCCTGATCTCAAATTAAAGTGATTCTTGAATATATGTATGTCGGCAATTAAATGGTACCTAATAGGTAGGAAAATAATAGGGCCTAGGCTGGCAAGGGTTTACCTTTGAGGTGGTCTAAGTGAAGTGAGGTTTTCGTTAGCAAATAATCAATCCGGGCCGGGATTTTATTAAGGGGGGTGGATGCTTCAATGTTTTGAAGTTTAGCCCACAGTAAAAAAGAAAAGTGAAAGCAGAGGCGGGGATTGGGAGCGGGCTCCTTCGGCCCCAACTATATACGGCCCTGATCTCAATTTAAAGTGATTCTTGAATATGTATGTCGGCAATTAAATGGTACCCAATAGGTAGGAAAATAATAGGGCAATACTTATGAAGGGTTACCGCCCATCTCATATGGGACAATGGTTTCATCATGTTACTTATCAAGAGCCTTTCATTTAAAGGTTTGAATGTGTAGATCCACGTTACTTTGATTTTATTTAAAATCAATTTTTTTGCGACATTTTCTTGGGTTTCTACTCCACAAGAGTTATGTGTCCTCGTTTGTTTCCTTCTCACTCCTTTCTTCTCTCTTACTTTTTGCCCCTACCGCCCATCTCATATGGGACAATGGTTTCATCATGTTACTTATCAAGAGCCTTTCATTTAAAGGTTTGAATGTGTAGATCCACGTTCCTTTGATTTTATTTAAAATCAATTTTTTGCGACATTTTCTTGGGTTTCTACTCCACAAGAGTTATGTATGTGTCCTCGTTTCTGTTTCCTTCTCACTCCTTTCTTCTCTCTTACTTTTTGCCCGGGATCAACGTCATGCTACAACACAGACAGTCTTACCCTGCTATGATCCAGCTTGTACAGGTGCCTCTGTGGCATCAAATAGGTTGAGCCCAGATCCCGTTCCACCATAGTATGACCCTCGTCGTTGTTGGTTTTGCCCGATGAGGAATGCTTGGACTCCCCCCCACCGGGGTAGTGGGTGTGTGGGTGGGCATGTGGGTGGTGCAGGTAGGAGCGGGTGGGGGGCTGGATGGTCGTCTCGTCGTAGGACCTCGCCTCGGAGACCGTCCTGGGGAAGAAAAATGGATTATTCATTACTTCATACATTACAGGAGTAAAGGGACTTTTCAGTCTCATTCTGGCAGTATAACTATAAACAGAATATATTCTATTCTACTCCTTTCAGCAAGATTCTTTATTTATAACTGCTAAATTTCCTCGCCTCGGAGACCGTCCTGGGGAAGAAAAATGGATTATTCATTACTTCATACATTACAGGAGTAAAGGGACTTTTCAGTCTCATTCCGGCAGTATAAACAGAATACATATATTCTATTCTACTCCTTTCAGCAAGATTCTTTATTTATAACTGCTAAATTTATTCTGCACCAAAGCCATAAGACCAAAAAATACATAAGACCTTGTTTAGACTGCTGGGGTAAAGGGACTTTTTAGTCTTATTCGAGCAGAATAAACAAGGTATATTCTGTTTTAATAGATACTGGTGGTGATTCGAATATTCAAACTCCGATCTATAAGACCTTGTTTAGACTGCTGGGGTAAAGGGACTTTTTAGTCTTATTCGAGCAGAATAAACAAGGTATATTCTGTTCTAATAGATAGGTACTGGTGGTGATTCGAATATTCTTCGGGAATCTAATTTTTAACCGGAGAAAAAAAAAAAGCAATGCATATCCAATAAACGAGACTTTCTTGATACAAAGTGACTCCTTGATACAAAGAGGACCATAAGAAATGCCAGACCGCGGATTGTGCGTTTTGAAAAATGCTCAAACTCCGCGCCGATCTAATGGTATACTGCGGGACTTGAACCCCTTGTAGCTTTTATTCTGGCAGTATTGGAATTTTGCTTGGAATTTTGAAGTTTTGTTTTTTTTTCTGAAGGTAGGAAAGAGCCCTTGACAAATTTGATGGTGATGTCAAAATCCAGTTTTGAACCCCAGCAGTGGCACTTTTTGGATAAAAGTCGTCGTTTCTCGAGAAATTTAACTAAGAACCCCAATTTTTTATTTCATTTTTGAAATGTTAAGAAGCTATATTACAGATGGACAAGATGGCGGCTAAATAAGACAGAAAAATTAATTTTCTATTCTTTTAATCCAGTTTAGGCCAAGCATGGGTAACCATATAATCTTTTGCTATTATTGGTAAGTGGTAAAAGTTACAAGGGGTTCAAGTCCCGCAGTATACCATTAGATCGGGGTTTGAGCATTTTTCAAAACGCACAATCCGCGGTCTGTTCTCCGCTCCGCGGAGTGAGCAGTTTAGCCTTCTTTTTCTTGTTGCTCAATGGTTGATTTCGGCAGTTTAACTTTTGCATAAATCCAGTCCCTCAATTGCCGAATTTCGGGGAATGAGCAATTTGCATTTTTTACTCCGCGGAGTGAGCTATTTTTTTCGCTCATTGAGTGAATTCGGGGATTAAGCCCAATATGTACATTATGTAGGGGAGGAAAATGTAGGGCAGTTTTAACATGGAGGTAGCAGGGCAGTGCATAATGTTTTCTACGCCATGTTTATTGTTCACATTCATATTGTTTAATTTTCACCCCACCCTTCAACCTCCCATGTGGTCTAGTGGCTAGGATACCTGGCTCTCACCCAGGAGGCCCGGGTTCGATTCCCGGCATGGGAAATTTTTTGTTGCTTTTTACATTCATTGTAGTGATTAATTCACTTGAAAAGTTAGCTTCCAGAAGGTGTTTCTTTTTCAGTACCAACAACAGGAAAAGGATTTTATTTGTAACATGGGGTAAGCAATTTGGGTGAGATACTTCTTTTTCAGTACAACAGGAAAAGGATTTTATTTGTAACATGGGGTAGGCAATTTGGGTGAGATACCGAGTGTACAAAATAAAAGATGTATATTAACCCATAAGTAGGTACATCAGCAATTAAAAAAAAGGGAGAGAGAGGCGTAAATTACATTGGTCTAAGCGTAGATTACCTACATTTGCCCAAGCGTAAATTACATGGGTTTGAGCGTAAATCACAAGATTATTATATTATTACTATTATTTTATTGAAGGATGGTTGATGATGGAAAGCTGCAGTCCAGTCAAGTCTCAAGTCAATTTAATGTGTACAAGCAGGCAATGAAAAGAATGAAAGCTGAAGGGTAATAATTTAATATAGAGGGGCACGCAGCAAGAAGGGCAAAATCGCGTTTTCGGGAAATCGCGTTTAAAGTTTTTCCTACTAATTACAAAATTGTTTGTTTACAAAAAGAATTTTTTCGTGTAACTTCGTGAAAAATCGAGATATCGAGATAATTTGTGTGCTGTGTAGAGAACAAAATTCCGCGTCGAATAAGCTGTATACGCAAAAAGGGCAAAAGTCGACTTTTGACCTTCTTGCTGCGCGCCCCCATTTTTTCTGTGCTGTGTAGAGAACAAAATTCCGCGTCGAATAAGCTGTATACGCAAAAAGGGCAAAAGTCGAGTTTTGACCTTCTTGCTGCGCGCCCCTCTATATGTAAAACAAAGTTTAAATAAAAAAAAAGTCAAAAGATAGAAAAAACAATAGAACCATAATAGAAGACAGAAAAACAATAGAACCATATTAGGCATTTAGAAGAGTAGGCGGTAGAAACATGATAGACATAGAAAATAGAAAGTGGTTACGTTCCTTTCAGATTGAAACATTGAGCGTTCTCAGAACAGTCGTGGAACCGGGGACTAGTACACTCGTCGAAATCTGGAAATAATTGTATGACTTGTGAGTATGATACAGGGGTTGGTGGTTCAAGTCCAGGTCAAATCATAAAATTCAACACATTTTAATCGAGAAACGATATACATATTTATCGTGAATTATTTGTGGTGAAACCAAGAGTACCTTTACTAATTTTATCTTTTTCTTTCTTGTCTTTTCCCGTGCTTATTTAGGGTCAGCGTTTTTCGTCAGCCTCTAAATAAGCCCTGGGGTGATTGCTTTGGGATAATTGTATGACTTGTGAGTATGATACAGGGGTTGGTGGTTCAAGTCCAGGTCAAATCATAAAATTCAACACATTTTAATCGAGAAAAGATATACATATTTATCGTGAAGGGTCAGCGTTTTTCGTCAGCCTCTAAATAAGCCCTGGGGTGATTGTTTTGGGCTGACATTTGGTTTTAGCTTCAAAATTTTTACGAGCGGATGTCCTTCGCACTCAACCTTTCCTATTTCTTTAGCAAAGAAAATTTCAGGCTGATAACTCCCCTGTTTCAAGTCCCCAGCTAGACTCCTTTAATTCCATTACAATTCCTTTACAAATTACATTACAATTCCTTTACAAATTCCATTACAATCCCTTTACAAATTCCATTACAATTCCTTTACAAATTCCATTTTTACGATTTGTTTTGGGCTGACATTTGGTTTTAGCTTCAAAATTTTTACGAGCGGATGTCCTTCGCACTCAACCTTTCCTATTTCTTTAGCAAAGGAAATTTCAGGCTGATAACTTCCCTGTTTCAAGTCCCCAGCTAGACTCCTTTAGTTCCATTACAATTCCTTTACAATTCCATTACAATTCCTTTACAAATTCCATTTTTACGAAGACAACATGGTGGACTTACCTTCCGCTTCCAAACTCTGCAGATATTCCCTGGCTGCAAACACTTCTGTTCCGCCCAGACTATAGTTATTATGACGTAATGATTTCCTTAGTACATCCTTGAGCTTCACATCTTCAGTGTTGTCAGATAACTGAAACCAAATATCAACATACATTAAAATTTAATTTAATGATGTGAACATTTAATGATATGAACAGAACAAAAGACGGCCAGAACCAAAAGTCAGTCCAAAACTATCACCCTGAGGCTGATTGAGAGGCTGACGAAAAACGCCGACCCCTTTTGTGCACAGGAAAAGGCTAAAAAAAGAAGAAGATATTAAATTTATGAACAATATTAAATTCGTGTAAATTTTCATTCTTCCTATGATTTCTTTTCACTGACTTTTGTTTCTTTGGTGTTAGTTTGTCCCCCCCTACTGAATTTGACTTACCTTAATTCAATAGAATAACACGTTAAATCGGTTAAATGTTCCAGTTACCAAAGGATCAGCCAGCCTAGTTAGCCAGCCGTCTGTCTTGTAAGCACTAGGCCGCGGGTTGGATTCCCGCCCGGGGCGGATTTTATCCTAAGCAGGTAAGGTTCCTTCTCGGAATGACCGGCTTTCTCCTGTCCTGTCTTTCTTCTCGGTTCGCTATCAAACCTTTTTCTTTACGTTCCTCTCTTATCGGAGGTTGGAAATCATCATGACAATGTATTGTCTTTTTCTGGCAGCGTTGAAGAGTTGTTTGGAGTTGTATTCGAACCAGTCCTCAGTCTATCAAACCTATTAAACCTGCCTCGGTGGTGTAGTGGTCAAGGCGCTCGCCTGGTAAACAGGAGGGCGTGGGTTCAATCCCAGCCGAGGTATTATTATTATTATTACACAATTGGATCAAACTTTATTAACAGATGGTAACATATATACATATAAATACAAAATAAAGTTTGATCAAGGGTGGGGTTAATGCCTATGGCATTCTCTACCACCCCACCCTTGATCAAACTTAGGTATGGAATTTTATCCTCATATAATTTGAGAGTTTGACCACAATAATAGTAGTAGCCTACTGCTGGAGTAAAGGGACTTTTCATTCTTTTTCAATGTCTAACCAGAGATGTAGTTTGAATTGGAAAATAGCAAAGTGAAAGAAGAAGATGTAGTGTGACGAAGATACACAGATCCAGTTTAACTCACCTTTCGTCTTATCCTTATTCACCGGTTTCTTATGTTCATTCTTCTCAAGCTCCGGTCTCTTCGTTTGCAAATGAAACGTCTCCGTCACAACATCCGATGAGGTTGCAATCTCAGACGTTACCACCGTATTCCCGTTCGCTTCCTGGATCGTGTTGAAATAGGTGTACGTCACGAAGTAGGTTTTGGTGACATCGGTGGTGCTCGGTTGAATCGTTTCCACAGGTGACGAACCAAACGGTTTGTCACTCTGCGTGATGATGACCTGAGTGAGAACGTCTTGCGTGGAGATCACTTTCATGTCCAGCCCGTCTGAGATGGTTTTGGTGAATTGTACTTGAAAAGGGAAAATGAAATATAGGGTTATAGTACGTATTTTCAAAGGTATTAAAGAAATGGTTTTCCAGCTTGGTTTTGACCTTTGTGCTTCTTCTGATTCTGTGCTTGTTGTTTCTCATAGTTGTGATATTGTTGTTGGGCTGGATGGTCGTCTCGTCGTAGGACCTCGCCTCGGAGACCGTCCTGGGGAAGAAAAATGGATTATTCATTACTTCATACATTACAGAAGTGAAGGGACTTTTCAGTCTCATTTTGGCAGTATAAACAGGGTATATTCTATTCTATTCTACTCCTTTCAGCAAGATTCTTTATTTATAACTGCTGAATTTATTCTGCACCAAAGTCATAAGACCAAAAAATACATAAGACCTTGTTTAGACTGCTGGGGTAAAGGGACTTTTTAGTCTTATTCGAGCAGAATAAACAAGGTATATTCTGTTCTAATAGATACTGGTGGTGATTCGAATATTCTTCGGGAATCTAATTTTTAACCGGAGAAAAAAAGAAAAAAGCAATGCATATCCAATAAACGAGACTTTCTTGATACAAAGTGACTCCTTGGTCCTCTGTTGGCAGTCTTAAATAAAGTATGTATTAGAAATACATACCTTATTTAGACTGCCAACAGAGGACCATAAGAAATGCCAGACCGCGGATTGTGCGTTTTGAAAAATGCTCAAACTCCGCGCCGATCTAATGGTACCTATACTGCGGGACTTGAACCCCTTGTAGCTTTTATTCTGGCAGTATTGGAATTTTGCTTGGAATTTTGGCAGCTTGGAATTTTGAAGTTTTGACTTTAACCCCTTTTAGCTTTTAAAGCAGGTTGGAATTTGAAGTTTTTTTTTGTTTTGTTTTTTTTTTTTTTTTTTTCTGAAGGTAGGAAAGAGCCCTTGACAAATTTGATGGTGATGTCAAAATCCAGTTTTGAACCCCAGCAGTGGCACCTTTTGGATAAAAGTCGTCGTTTCTCGAGAAATTTAAAAAAGAACCCCTATTTTTTATTTCATTTTTGAAATGTACGTCGAATTTCATGGGTAACCATATTGACAAATTTGATGGTGATGTCAAAATCCAGTTTTGAACCCCAGCAGTGGCACTTTTTGGATAAAAGTCGTCGTTTCTCGAGAAATTAAAATAAGAACCCCTATTTTTTATTTCATTTTTGAAATGTATGTCGAATTTCATGGGTAACCATATAATCTGTTGCTATTATTGGTAAGTGGTAAAAGTTACAAGGGGTTCAAGTCCCGCAGTATACCATTAGATCGGGGTTTGAGCATTTTTCAAAACGCACAATCCGCGGTCTGGCATTTAATGTTCTCCGCTCCGCGGAGTGAGCAGTTTAGCCTTCTTTTTCTTGTTGCTCAATGGTTGATTGCGGCAGTTTAACTTTTGCATAAATCCAGTCCGCGGACTGAGCTATTTACAGTTGATCAAGTGCCGAATTTCGGGGAATGAGCAATTTGCATTTTTTACTCCGCGGAGTGAGCTATTTTTTTTCGCTCACTGAGCGAATTCGGGGATTAAGCCTAACATGTACATTATGTAGGGGAGGAAAATGTAGGGCAGTTTTAACATGCAGGGCAGTGCATGTTTTCTACGCCATGTTTATTGTTCACATTCATATTGTTTAATTTTCATTACCCTACAACCTCCCATGTGGTCTAGTGGCTAGGATACCTGGCTCTCACCCAGGAGGCCCGGGTTCGATTCCCGGCATGGGAAATCTTTTGTCGCTTTTTACATTCATTGTAGTGATTAATTCACTTGAAAAGTTAGCTTCCAGAAGGTGTTTCTTTTTCAGTCTAGACATGGTCTTCACTTGACTGGAGTGGATTATGGACTGTCCCCTATCTAATAGACGTTAAAAAACAAGACTATAGATAAAAGGATAGACGAGTTGATATATTTCGACCACTACTATGGCCATCTTCAGAACAATGTTGTTCTGAACAATGTTTTTTAACGTCTATTCAGAACAATCTTTTTCAGTACAACAGGAAAAGGATTTTATTTGTAACATGGGGTAGGCAATTTGGGTGAGATACCGAGTGTACAAAATAAAAGATGTATATTAACCCATAAGTAGGTACATCAGCAATTAAAAAAAAGAGAGAGAAAGGCGTAAATTACATTGGTCTAAGCGTAGATTACATTTGCCCAAGCGTAAATTACATGGGTTTGAGCGTAAATCACAAGATTATTATTATTATTATTTTATTGAAGGATGATGGTTGATAATGAAAAGCTGCAGTCCAGTCAAGTCTCAAGTCAATTTAATGTGTACAAGCAGGCAATGAAAAGAATGAAAGCTGAAGAGTAATAATTTAATATAGAGGGGCGCGCAGCAAGAAGGGCAAATGTAGGAAAATCGCGTTTTCGGGAAATTAATTTAATATAGAGGGGCGCGCAGCAAGAAGGGCAAATGTAGGAAAATCGCGTTTTCGGGAAATCGCATTTAAAGTTTTTCCTACTAGGTAATTACAAAATTGTTTGTTTACAAAAAGGATTTTTTCGTGTAACTTCGTGAAAAATTGAGATATCGAGATAATTTTTTCTGTGCTGTGTAGAGAACAAAATTCCGCGTCGAATAAGCTGTATACGCAAAAAGGGCAAAAGTCGAGTTTTGACCTTCTTGATGCGCGCCCCTCTATATGTAAAACAAAGTTTAAATAAAAAAAAAAGTCAAAAGATAGAAAAAAACAATAGAACCATAATAGAAGACAGAAAAACAATAGAACCATATTAGGCATTTAGAAAAGTAGGCGGTAGAAACATGATAGACATAGAAAATAGAAAGTGGCAGGTAGATAAGTAACTTCGTGAAAAATCGAGATATCGAGATAATTTTTTCTGTGCTGTGTAGAGAACAAAATTCCGCGTCGAATAAGCTGTATACACAAAAAGGGCAAAAGTCGACTTTTGACCTTCTTGCTGCGCGCCCCTCTATATGTAAAACAAAGTTTAAATAAAAAAAAAGTCAAAAGATAGAAAAAACAATAGAACCATAATAGAAGACAGAAAAACAATAGAACCATATTAGGCATTTAGAAGAGTAGGCGGTAGAAACATGATAGACATAGAAAATAGAAAGTGGTAGGTAGATAAAAACATGCTTTCAAAAGAACATGGAAAAATGTTAGGACAAGAATCATGCATAAAAAGGAAGAACTCGCTTTAGACCAGCTACTCACTATCAGGCAGACCTGACATGTGAACCTGATCAGGTCCGCCTGTCAGGTATACCTGATGAGCACACACTATCAGGTAGATCTAGGTGAAAATTGAATGAGTTTTGTGATTTCGTAAGGAAAAATACTGCCAACTATTCTAAGCAAATAATCGATCTAACTAGAGAAAAAAATGAGTAAAAACTACATAATGCTCTTTGAAGGTTTTAGGCCGGGTTCTAGTAACTTTGGCTGAAAATGATTTTCAACGAAAATGGTTTTACAATCTAAAATTTTTTTCATCCAAATGGGTTCTAGGTCGAAAATTTGACGGATTTGACGAAAATTTCGACTTATTTGAAAATTTTACATTTACTAGAACCGGCCCTTAATGAGTTAGTTTGTTTGCTCAACAAGAAGTTTGATAGAGGGAACTGTAACAACGGAGGTCTTTTCGTCCCGATGATAAGAGAACAGGATAGGAGAAAGCTGAAAGCTGGCCCTTCCAAAAACGAGTCGACACAAACTTCAGCTATTCTGCTTAAGTTTAAGACCAGGAGGATTCAACTCTACTGAAAGCAGAGGCGGGGATTGGGGGCGGGCTCCTTCGGCTCCAACTATATACGGCCCTGATCTCAATTTAAAGTGATTCTTAAATATGTATGTCGGCAATTAAATGGTACCTAATAGGTAGGAAAATAATAGGGCAATACTTATGAAGGGTAATAGATAAAATGAGTGGTCCAGTTCCAAAAGTTTACATCTCCCGGACGGAATTTTTTTTTTAGGGAAAACACGAAAAACTCATATCTTTGGAAACAAGCAGCCCATTTTAATGGTTTTGGTCTTGGAAAAAAGCTAAAATCTAAGGGAATCTGTTGGTATACATGGTATTTCTGGCCAAATTTACATTAATTAGTTATATTTAGGTCAAAGTTTTGGCACCGATAACTCGATCTGTCCCCTTTTGGAACTGGGCTACTCAAATAATCAATACACTTAAAGAAGAAAATAATAAAGGCGCGTCCATGCTTACCTGTCCACGGTCCGTATCGTACTGAAGGTAGGATTGGTGTCGTGTGGATGAGGTTGTCCCATGTAGGCCTCTTCCAGCTCTTTGGTTCGGCCGACAGTGGCCGTCACTTCGAACCCGGCTGATACTAGTGCTCCTGTTGAGAAAAATAACAATTTTAATTATTTTTTAGAGCTTTAGCTCCTACAGTGGTCACCGCACTCGCCTTACACGCGGGAGAGCCGGGTTCGATTCCCGGCGGGGTTAAAAAATTTGTATCATGCGAATGATTGATTCCGTGACTGGCTGTTGCGGGGCCCACTCAGTCTTGTGAGGAAAATGAGTAGCTATCTAATATAAATGTGCATAGCGATCGGTGCCAGCATGGTAGGTATACATTGGGTGCTGGATTATTGAGATATTTGGAAAAATTCTACAATACTGCAGTAAGCACCAAAGTTGTGAAATAATAACACAGAGAAACGCTCTTTATTTATTAGGAATTTAATGCTCATTCATCCCGGTTCCGAGTTGGTAGGTTGTTTTCGGACATATGTACATACTTACCAATATGTATCTCCGAACACATTTTAGCCTACATACTTACAAGTAGGCAAGTAGGCTAAGTGACAGGCTTTACCCTGGTATCTATGAAGGTTCCGAGTTGGTAGGTTGTTTTCGGACATATGTACATACTTACAAATATGTATCTCCGAACACATTTTAGCCTACATACTTACAAGAAGGCTAAGTGACAGGCTTTACCCTGGTATCTATGAGGGTTCCGAGTTGGTAGGTTGTTTTCGGACATATGTACATACTTACAAATATGTATCTCCGAACACATTTTAGCCTACATACTTACAAGTAGGCTAAGTGACAGGCTTTACCCTGGTATCTATGAGACGTCTTACCTGTGGATGGTTTCCTAGGAGGCGTAGACTTCCTATGTACTATCTGAGTGGAGTGATTGGTTGAATTACTCGGCTTTCTACTGCTTGCTCTCGATGCCTGGAACAGAAATACACTTCATGAGGAACAATGGACAATTTCGAGATTTCTAGAGGTGTATCCAAACATAGTTGACCGGCCGTCGATCGACGAGGTGAATCTATGTTCTCGAGGTAGTGTGGACGGTTCAGTCGACATCGATTGACTATGTGAGGACACACCTTAATGAGACTATAAGTGACCGGCCGTCGATCGACGAGGTGAATCTATGTTCTCGAGGTAGTGTGGACGGTTCAGTCGACATCGATTGACTATGTGAGGACACATCTTAATGAGACTACAAGAGTATAAATAGAGGAGTAGCTTTGTCTCAGATTTGATATACTCAGGACTTTGAAAAGAAGGCCTATCGGCTGGTGGTCTCAGAATTCAGGTTTAACCCCCAGAAGAAGAAATTTTTTGGAGAAAAATGTCAATTTCTCGAAAAAATGAAGGGTTGCATCCCTAACTTCCATGAAGTATGTTCAGCCCCGGCCGAGATTCAAACCCAGCCCCTCCGGGTTGAGAATCTGTGCTCTTGACTACTCCGTCACAAAGGTGGGCTATCATAGCATTTACTGACACAACTGACCTGGGGTCGAGTGGATTAGAACACATCACATGCCTTCAGGTACACTTCATTTGTCAAGGGTCTAGTGTCGACGATTGGTCGTTCGATAATCGGAACTGGAGAGAAAAATTAGAGGTGAAAATTTTAGTTTTTACGGTCATTCGAAGAGTTGAGTGGGAAAAAAGAGGTTGAAAATCAGATGTGAAGGAGTTTCTATGGCTAAATCTTGGGGTAGTGAGATCACGCCGGTACGTCAGACCAAGTTCCAGGATTTGTTTTGGCTAGAATAATAAAAAAGAGCCAGCAGTATTTAATAGATAAATATCTATTTGTAGCTAAGTCATTTGAAATTTTTGTGAATACAGATCGTCGTGTAGATGTTACTACATTATTTGAAAGAACAATGTTTTTTAACGTCTATTAGATAGGGGACAGTCCATAATCCACTCCAGTCAAGTGAAGACCATGTCCAGAAATATGTATGAGACTACAAGAGTATAAATAGAGGAGTAGCTTTGTCTCAGATTTGATTTACTCAGGACTTTGAAAAGAAGGCCTATCGGCTGGTGGTCTCAGAATTCAGGTTCAATCCCCAGAAGAAGAAAATTTTTTGGAGAAAAATGTCAATTTCTCGAAAAAATGAAGGGTTGCATCCCTAACTTCCATGAAGTATGTTCAGCCTCGGCCGAGATTCAAACCCAGCCCCTCCGGGTTGAGAATCTGTGCTCTTGACCACTCCGTCACAAAGGTGGGCTATCATAGCATTTACTGACACAACTGACCTGGGGTCGAGTGGATTGGAACACATCAGATGCCTTCAGGTACACTTCATTTGTCAAGGGTCTATGTTTTCCTTGCCCTTCGGATCAATTTAATTTGAAGAAGATGAAAATTTGTAATGAAACAATTGGGCTATCATAGCATTTACTGACACAACTGACCTGGGGTCGAGTGGATTGGAACACATCAGATGCCTTCAGGTACACTTCATTTGTCTAGGGTCTAGGTTTTCCTTGCCCTTCGGATCAATTTAATTTGAAGAAGATGAAAATTTGTAATGAAACAACAAGTTGAAAATAATCTTTACTGACCTGTTTATTATCAGGCGTATTGGCTCGCTCCACCGTCAAATAGTTGAGCAACTTCTGTTCGGGCCCAAACGTGGACATGGTCATGAGTGAAGATGGCGTAGGCGGGGCCATCTGCTGGGGGGGCGGGGCCCGATATTTGGCGCGCGGTATCATTACCGTGAGGCTACGGTCACGTTGCTCAGAGCGGAAGGTCGAGGTTCGAGACCCGGGGGCGACAGTGCTTGGGGCGGGGGGAGCACGATGCCCCTTGCGGCCCATCATTTTCACCTGACGCTGGTGAGTGGCGCTCGAGATTTGCTGTGAAGGGGAGAAGAGGTGAAAATTGAATGAGTTTTGTGATTTCGTAAGGAAAAATACTGCCAACTATTCTAAGCAAATAATCGATCTAACTAGAGAAAAAATGAACTTCCTCTAGCCCCTACTACAGTAAAAACTACATAATGCTCTTTGAAGGTTTTAATGAGTTAGTTTGTTTGCTCAACAAGAAGTTTGATAGAGGGAACTGTAACAACGGAGGTCTTTTCGTCCCGAAGAGTAGAGGACAGGATAGGAGAAAGCTGAAACTGCTCAACAAGAAGTTTGATAGAGGGAACTGTAACAACGGAGGTCTTTTCGTCCCGAAGAGTAGAGGACAGGATAGGAGAAAGCTGAAAGCTGGCCCTTCCAAAAACGAGTCGACACAAACTTCAGCTATTCTACTTAAGTTTTAGACCAGGAGGATTCAACTCTACATTTATTGTGCTTGTGAGATAATTGGCATAGCAAATAAAGACGTATTTCAATATTTTCAATCGATGTTAAGCATAGTGTACATGCTACTTTGAGTAAACCTTCTCTCTTACCTGTTTGACATAGGGGGGCGGGGTCACTTCCACACTGGCCTCACTACTGCTACTACTCGAGTTGATCACGATCGCTCGCTTATCTCCCGCTACAGGGGCAGATGGGGCGATATAGCGCCGAAAGCCGCCTGTGCCGCCATGGGCGGTGCAGTGATCAAATCTGGATGCGCCGTGGCTGGATGAGCAGATCCTGAGAAGTGTGGAGCATACTCTGTAGTGACCACAGGTACCGGCACAGTTGTAGTTACAGTGGATAGTATCTTAGTGGGTTTGAGTAGGGTGTGAACTTCAGTGACGGTGTCTATCATAGTGGATGTGTGTGTCTTGGTGAGCACCAACGTATGAGTGGAAGGTTTCTGTCCACTAGATTGTACAATGGTTGTCTCCGTGATGGTAACGGATAAGGTTTGTGTGTGCGTTACGAATCGTGTGGGCAGTTCCGTCATGGACTGTCTATCATAGTGGATGTGTGTGTCTTGGTGAGCACCAACGTATGAGTGGAAGGTTTCTGTCCACTAGATTGTACAATGGTTGTCTCTGTGATGGTTACCGACAGGGTTTGTGTGTGCGTTACGAATCGGGTGGGCAGTTCTGTCATAGAGCCTTGCATGTTTCCGATTTGATATTGGTCTTGTTCGTTTACCTCCACGCCTACAATGTCTGGACTACTCTCAACGGGTTCGTGGGTTTCCGCTGGTAGTTCCTTGTCTATAACCATGCTGATCACGCTATGGTGTGCCACTGTGGTGCGGGTAGGTTTAATCTTGATGGTAGGCTTCGTGTACAGGTTCGTAAACACGGTTGTCTGGCCTGTCTTTGACAACAGGGTTTTGATCTTATGCTCTGTCTGCGCAATGGGTTCCTCGCTTTCAGACCCAATGATGACGCCGTTATTCCATTCCGTGGTGGGGTTGTCTGTTGCTATCACATCCTGAGCGATGGGTTGACCCACCACAACAGTTTGCATGGCAGGTGGGTTGACAGGTTTGCTTGGTTTGGGTAGTTTGATATCATTCATAGCTACCTTGCTTGGAGCCACTATGACTTCTGGTCTCAGATGGTTTCCGTCCACACTCACAGAAGATCCTATACCTGGGAGGGAAATACTTGGACTGTTAGCATTGTCGTGAGGTTTAACACTCTGAACTAATCCTACTGGGAACGCGTTCTCATTAGGTCGCAGCAGATTGATTGGTTTCTTCGTGGTAGACGTCTGCCATTTGGCAACCGGTTCTATTTTGCCTGGCGTTGGTTTCTCCAGTTTGATCGTTGTGTTGGGTGATGTGCTAGGGAGTTCAAACTTGTAAGGAGAGCCAGGGCGTGGTATCTTGGAAGGACGAAGTCTGAACGGTGGACGTCGGGTGGTAGGACGAATGTCTTCCTTATACCTCTGTACTGGTGGGGGTGACATGCCTAACACTTCACTGTCCTGTGCTTTGGAACCACTAGGTGAGAGTTCTGGCTTCTTGGGTCTTGAAGGTGGCGGAGGAGGTATCTTCTCATCCATATTCATAGTAGCTACAGTGGGATCACTTGGCAGAATAGGTCTCACTTCATTCGAGGTAAACTGTTTGATTTCGTTAGTCTCTATGGGTTTGACCTCCTTCACAGGTTGTACAGTAGCTTTGATTTTCTGTCGGACATCACTGGAAGCAATGCTGTTATCCTCGTGAGAGTTCTGGCTTCTTGGGTCTTGAAGGTGGCGGAGGAGGTATCTTCTCATCCATATTCATAGTAGCTACAGTGGGATCACTTGGCAAAATAGGTCTCACTTCATTCGAGGTAAACTGTTTGATTTCGTTAGTCTCTATGGGTTTGGCCTCCTTCACAGGTTGTACAGTACCTTTGACTTTCTGTCGGACATCACTGGAAGCAATGCTGTTATCCTCGCTCGGCCTGGGCTCAAAGGATATGCTGCTACCCACACTGTGTGGCTTAGAATCGAATGTGATGCTACTTCCAACACTATGGGGTTTAGACTCGAATGAAATACTACTGCCCACGCTCTGTGGTTTAGATTCAAACGTTATAGTACTTCCGACACTGTGAGGTTTGGATTCAAAGGAAATGCTACTGCCCACACGCAGAGGAACCTTGTCGTTCTTCGAAAAAGTTGGGAACTTGTAAGTCTGATGAGCCGGCGGCACCTTCAAGCTTTCGTTCTTATACTTTTCCGTCGTCTTAAGATTGTTCTTCAAATACCCCGCCATCGCACTCAGCACCGGTTTCAGCGCTGTCAGACTATTAATGCTAAGTGATCCCAGGGAGAGTAAGTCGTTCATGCCGACGCCGCTAGGGGGTTTACTGTCGGGGTGTTTGGTGATGGGGTCGGACACGGGGATGACCGTTTCGTTGCCGTCCCCATTGGTGACTTTGATGACGGGAGTGCCTGGGAGGAGGGTAGCGCCGTTCTTGATCACCGTTGAAGACGTCAGGTAGGAGGTTTGACCTGAAACGAAAAGGAAGCAGAGTTCAATTTAGAATACAACATTCAAATTGACGTTCGAGGAACATAGTTCTTTAATAATAAAGTTGATAAAGAAACTGCTAGTTTTTGAAAGTAAACAAATTTAATTCTTTGAAATGGGTTTCTTTGGTGACTGTGATGGTGGTAGTTTGCATTATTGGTTTTCCAACAAGAGGTATGAACTACGAACCTTACAACTGAGAGTTAACTAAAACAAATTAAAGCGCCTTAAAGACCTTGTTTAGACTGCGGGATTAGAGGGACTTTTCAGTCTCATCCTGGCAGGATAAACAACGTATATTTATTCTATTCTTAACAATAAAAAAACGCTTAAGAATAAAATAAAATAACTAAATAAGTATAAAGTTAAAATAGGTTCACTCACCAGCAGTCTTCTCCTTCACATTCACATTAGTCGCGCCAATCTTCTCTTTCTGATACTGCGTTTTCTCCACCGGTTTCTTGTTCAGCGTTAGCTTCGTTTGCAACACTGGTGTTTTCTTCTTGTTCTCATATTCCAGGTTGGCACTGGCCGTCTGCTTCACATCCGTCTCGTAGGAAGATACGATCTCGTTGTTATAAGGTTGGTAAGGCCGGGTGTAATCCTGTGGCAAGTGATTCATGGCGGTGATTTCTACCTTTTCCCCACTCTTAAGCGTAGCAGTGGACACAATCTTATCCTCCGTTTTGAGAGAGCTTTTCAGCAACGAAATTTGTCCCTCGTCTAGCAACGAACTCGCTAACGTTTCTGTGACGAGATTCTCGATGATTTTCGTTCTCGAATTGACCACAGTTTGTTCGTTGGACAGGAGCGTTGTGAAGTAGGTGTATGTGGAAGAGAAAGACAAGTGGGCAGCCCTGAGCACAACTTCTGAAGCAGACTGAATATTTAAACACTAGGAAACTTTCATGTATAATCTTTCCAATGATTCTGCTATTCTTGTTATTTCGTTTTGTGCAAGAAAGTTCGAGGTAACATTGATAGATGATGAATCACAGAATGTGAATTCAAGACTGCAAGAGCTACAAGTAGAGGAAGAGATACAGCAAAATGACAGTAACAATAATAATAACAACAATGAACAAGAGAACAATTATTCCAAACAGAAAGTTTCTAAAAAGAAACCTTCCAAATATGAGAAAAAGCAGGAAGTACAGCCCTCGGTTTCCAGTAGTATTGTAACACTGTATGTGTCTGGAAAAAGACCAGGAGATTTCAGTACTTTACTCTCCACAGTATATGAAGATGCAACTCAAAGAAAACGTGAGGCCACTATTGATGTTCTAGACATGGAAGCATCTGACCTTCAACCGTCTAGAATAGCTTTCTTCGAAAGTCGATATCAGCCCTCAATGTGGTAAGATCAACCTAAAAAAAGCTTCTGGCGAGAAGCTCCATAAAAACTTGATCTCTGACTTACCTATTTAGATATAAACCCTAATACTTTCGTTATCAAAGGCTATTAAAAAACTAATAAATGCCTAGGCCAGATATAAACACAAAGGTCGTGTAAGAGGTCACAAGTAAATCAATCAAACATAAATTTTATGTACATTGTTTCTACAGGTCGGTATTAGAAAAGTTCATGCAATTGACGATTTGTTAACAAGATTTTATGTACATGTCTTGTTTAGAGGAGAAAATGTTTTATGTTTTGTACAGTTTATGAACAATATGGTAATTGCTTGGAAGAGAAAGACAAGTGGGCAGCCCTAAGCACAACTTCTGAAGCAGACTGAATATTTAAACACTAGGAAACTTTCATGTATAATCTTTCCAATGATTCTGCTATTCTTGTTATTTCATTTTGTGCAAGAAAGTTCGAGGTAACACTCTGATATTTTCAAAATGGTAATAACGTAATTATTATCAAACGTATAATTGTATTTTACTAGACAAGGGAGAATGAAATATAGGGTCATAGTGTTTATTTTCCGCCACACATTTTCTGACTGTCAGACAGACCTAGGTCTTTAAAACAGTCTGAGCGTGAGTGGCCGGCATACCATGTCAAATCACACGAAAATTATCTCATAAAACACAAAAGTTTCCAACTCATCCTCAAAGGTAAGGCCAGCTCACTATCAGGTAGACTTGACAGATACGGCTGAAAAGGAGGTAACATTCTGGTATTTTCAAAATGGTAATAACGTAATTATTATCAAACGTATAATTGTATATGTACATACTTGTAGTTTACGAATGTACTATGTAATTATAATAATTAATAACTTTAAATATTATGATATTTTATAACAGACACAAAAAGTTAGAATCTTTAGATAGCTATTAAGATGAACTTTGAATCTCAAACAGCTTTACATCTTGCATTAATTAGGCAAAGTGCCTCATTTAGACGAATTTCGTGAATTGTACTAGACAAGGGAGAATGAAATATAGGGTCATAGTGTTTATTTTCCGCCACACATTTTCTGACTGTCAGACAGACCTAGATCTTTAAGACAGTCTGGGCCTGACATGTCAAATTACACGAAAATCACCTCATAAGGTATTCATATTAAAATTAAAGAAATGGTTTTGCTGAATTGTACTGACGCGAGAACGATATATAGATTATATAGGGTCATATTTAGTATTTATCTTAAACGGTATCAATTTGCTCAAGCAAAGTTTTTGTCGAAAAAATGGCTAATGTCCCGCCCCTAAGTCTAGCCCAACCGTCATTCAAGGCAAGCTACAACGAAATGTGGCGCCTAAGAAATAATGCAATTCCTCAATTCCTAATCCCGGTCACTCAAGCTCAGTCTTCAGACCAGAAGTCCGACATTCTTTCTGCCACACACATGTTCCGACTGTCAGACAGACCTAGGTCTTTAAAACAGTCGAGCGTGAGTGGCCGGCATAATATGTCAAATCACACGAAAATTACCTTATAAAACACAAAAGTTTCCAACTCATCCTCAAAGGTAAGGCCAGCTCACTATCAGGTAGACTTGACAGGTACGGCTGAAAAGGTCCGAAACGGCAGCCTTTGATAACGAAAGTATTAGGGTTTATATTTAAATAGGTAAGTCAGAGATCAAGTTTTTATGGAGCTTCTCGCCAGAAGCTTTTTTTAGGTTGATCTTACCACATTGAGGGCTGATATTATTGAACATTCTTCAAAAAATGGTCTCAAATTAAGGCTAATCAGATATTCAGGTTCTAGTTATGTACCGGGTTAGGCTTACTAGAACTGTGAAAATAGTTCAAGCCTAGCCTAACCCAGTACATAACCTCAATCGGAGACTAAAAGAAAAGCTTTGTCAACTCTCTACATTCGCATACTTCTCTTAGTCAAAACCTACCCTTAAAATGTGTCCACACATAGTCGACCGGCCGTCGATCGACGAGGTGAATCCATGTTGTCGAGGCAGTGTGGACGGTACGGTCGACATAAATCGATATCGATTGACTGTGTGTAGACAGACCTTTAGATGGATGACTCTACTTATACGACCGAACCAGAACCTGTGACACAAACAACGTTTGTTCAAGCCTAGCCTAACCCAGTACATAACCTCAATCGGAGACTAAAAGAAAAGCTTTGTCAACTCTACATTCGCATACTTCTCTTAGTTAAAACCTGCCCTTAAAATGTGTCCACACATAGTCGACCGGCCGTCGATCGACGAGGTGAATCCATGTTGTCGAGACAGTGTGGACAATACGGTCGACATGAATCGATATCGATTGACGGCCGGTCAACTGTGTGTAGACAGACCTTTAGATGGATGACTACTTATACGACCGAACCAGAACCTGTGACACAAACAACGTTTGATTCAAAACACAGAGATCTCGAGTTATGTAAAACCACATTTATTTTATTTTTATTTTTTCTGGACCTGGCCTCATAGAATCTTTCTGGCCTTTTCTGGCCACAACGCCACATAGAAACGCCTCAAACCCTTCCGTTCATTAACTCCGTTTTCTCTCCCCAGAGGGCAGATATCTTGCATTAATTAGGCAAAGTGCCTCATTTAGACGAATTTCTCTCTCTTCCGTGCAATTCAAAATAAGATAGATAAGATAGAACATAGAACTTACCTAGTAAACTTCCTCGAGCCAAGTTGATATCTTGGTTACCCAGCACTCCATCAACTGTGTCATAGTTTGTCAATTTAGTTTTGTCAATGTTTTTGTTTTTGTCTTCCTCGAGCCAAGTTGATATCTTGGTTACCCAGCACTCCATCAACTGTGTCATAGTTTGTCAATTTAGTTTTGTCAATGTTTTTGTTAAGGTCAGAGGCGTCGTTTTTGAACAGCTCTTGTACGTTTAATTGTTTCTTGACAACTTTGCCATTCGTTGCATCGTTTGTTTCTTCTCGAACCAGATCTTCATTTGGGCTGTCTGGAATTGTTTTCAGTCTTTTGACCACTCTAAATCTTTTCCCACTGGGCCGTTCTTTGCCTTGTCTTTCATTTGGTTCGATGATTGCAATGTGCTCATAGTTGTTTTTATTTGTGTCCTCGTTTCCAGTTTGACCATGTGTGTCATTTATTTTGCTGGTATCTGGATTGATTTGTTTCTTTTCAGCAACGAGGTTCAAGTTGAAAAGAGATTTACCGTAAGCATTTCTGTTGGTTTTCTTAACAGTGGGTTTCCAGGTTGTTACATCGTCGCTGTTGCCTTTAGTAACATGGTGTTTCTTTTTTAGGACAAGTTTTCGGGTTGGTCTTTCTGCGTTGATATGTCATTTATTTTGCTGGTATCTGGATTGATTTGTTTCTTTTCAGCAACGAGGTTCAAGTTGAAAAGGGATTTGCCGTAAGCATTTCTATTGGTTTTCTTAACAGTGGGTTTCCAGGTTGTTACATCGTCGCTGTTGCCTTTAGTAACATGGTGTTTCTTTTTCAGGACAAGTTTTCGGGTTGGTCTTTCTGCGTTGATGTCTGTATCTATTGTATAGTCTTTGGTATGGACAGAATCGCTTAAATCTCTTTTAACGATTCTTTTGGTACTCCGGGGGTAAGCCCTTCCTTGCTGATATGGAGTGATATCAGCAGGGCTATCGGCTAAAAAATAACCGGTCACATTTTTGTTTTGAGAATCAGATGGACCGAAAGTTATAATATCAAACAGGGCCTCACCCGGGTCTATATTGGGATCTAAATGAGGATCTACTGTCATTGATTTTAAATTAGGAGCCGAGGAGTAGGTTTTGAATTTCTCGATCAAATACTTTGTTTCTAGTGGTTGCGTTTCCGTCTCACTACTTTCAACAGAAATGTCGTTGAGAGCAGACATCACCATATCGTCAAAGTCATAGTTTGACTGTGAGTGGCCGGCATAATATGTCAAATCACACGAAAATTACCTTATAAAACACAAAAGTTTCCAACTCATCCTCAAAGGTAAGGCCAGCTCACTATCAGGTAGACTTGACAGGTACGGCTGAAAAGGTCCGAAACGGCATACCTGATAGTGAGTGGCTGGCCTAAGTAATTTTACTGAAATCTCACCTGTATTGATATACGTGTTCGTGTCCTGAATGACGTCATACGAGGTTTCAATCGCGTTGTCAATCTCACCGGACAGGGAAGTCACCGTGTTCAAAATCGTTTTCTTCGTCGTCAACACAATCGGTTGCTCCTCATCCAGAAGAGTGTTCAAATAGGTATAAGTCGTGTGATACACTTGTGTTATCAAATCCACCGGAGACGTCAGCGTTATTTGATTCGCTGAGTTAACTGGCGCAGTCGAATGAGGGTTTTTCACGTCCTCTGTGACAACGTTGGAGATGACCTCCTCGCTGGATGTGGTTTTGGTGACGTTGTTCTGAAGGAAGGTCGTCAGGTAGGTGTACGTGGTGAGGTAGGTCTTGGTGATGAACTGATTGTTCAGATGCTAGAAAATAGAGAAACGACGGATATTGTTAGGGAGTAGAATAGAAGACTTTGTTTTGTAGAAACGAAGATTAAAAATACAATAGTTGTGTACGTTTCCTCTTCTCGTGTGTGTGTTGTGTAATTTTCCTCTTCTCATTATCATCATTATTGTTATTGACAAGTACTTCCTGCTTTTTCTCATATTTGGAAGGTTTCTTTTTAGAAACTTTCTGTTTGGAATAATTGTTCTCTTGTTCATTGTTGTTATTGTTACTGTCATTTTGCTGTATCTCTTCCTCTACTTGTAGCTCTTGCAGTCTTGAATTCACATTCTGTGATTCATCATCTATCAAAGGGATATCAGCTAGGAGATTTGTTACAGGTGTCGGAGTAGCTTGTTGCAGTAACTGAGCCTGTAACAGTGCTGGTAAGAGTAGAGTATTGAGTTGATTTGCAGCTGGAATACCTTGGTTAGCAACCGGTGTTGGTGTGATCACCACTGTCTCAGTCATGAATTCCGTAGCCGTTATCACTTGAGTTGAACTTTCGACGATAGTTGTGGTGATTTCTTTTCCACTAAATGTCAAAGGCAATACTGCAGATGAAATAGACGTTACTGTCGTGACGTAGGTTGTACTCTTGGTTTTGTATTCGGTGATTGGAGTCATTGGAGCTTGGTTGATGACTCCTAGTGGATTTCCAGTCGGTTGCAAGTTGAGGTTTCCTAACAATAGTTGAGAGAGGAGAAGATTAGCAAGAGGAGCGTTACCAAGGTTTGGTGTGATTGTACTAACTTCAGGTCTCACATCGTACACTGTGCTAGGTACAATATGGGAAAACGAGGTTTTCCTACCGCGTATTGTAGTAGGGGTGAACACAACTGTAGTAGTGGGTGTTTCCAAAATGACAAACTTGGTGATTTCTGTGTTGCCGTTGGGCAAAGTTTCGGTTACATCACTCACATACTGTAGAGTACCCAGTCCATTCTTACCAATGACACTTGTGTATTGATGAGGGCCTAGGGTTTCAAAGCTCGGTTTGGCAGTGAGAACATTCTTGTATTCGGTAAATTTACCGTTAAATACAGGTATTGTCACCTCTGTTGGTGTCTTCAAAGTAACTGTAATGCTACCATCATCAATGGGAGGCACATAGGCATTGTTGAAATTTTCTGTAGTAAACCTCTGTCTTTGGCTAGGAGGTCTACGAGTGTTTTGATTTGAATTAAATCTTCTAGTCTCAGCTGATTTACGAGGACTCTCACGGTAATTATTCTTCAAACGTGGTGCACTTGGTCTCTTTGCTGCTGGAGTGGTAGTTTCCTGTCTCCTAGATTGTGGTGGTCTTCTATAATTTGCTCTCGGCGTAGTTGCTGCGGGCTTACTTTCACGTAAGGTAAATTGTTGACGGGCGTTAAAATTCGAAGTTGTAGCAGGTGTGATTTTCTGTTGGACACCTTGTTTTTGTTGGTTTTGAACAGGCTGTTGTTGATTTCTAGAACTGAATCTTGAACGTACTTTAGGGGCTTCAGTGAGTACAACGTCATCATCATAATAGTAATAATCAGATGATTGTATTCTTGGTGCAGGTCTTTTATTAGAATTGGACTGTCTAGATTGCCTGCTGTCGTATCGGTACCCGTAGTCTGCTTGCCTTTTGTTTCTTCTACGTGTGAAAGGTCTAATAGAAACAGGACTAGTGGGTTTTCTAAGGATTTTATTATCAACTTCATTTTTAACTGGTTTCGATTCTTCAGTTTCAGAGCCGTCGAAGAAATTATCGCTTTCTTCGTCTTCGATTTGTCCTAGTGCTTGATTTTTCTCTTCGTCTAACTCTTGTTCAATAGGTTCCTCTTCTTTTGGTTCTTCAACAGGTTTTCTTCCTGGTAATCTGCCTGGGAGTAGACTACTGGCTGGTCTGGGTCGAGGTCTGTTATTATTATTGTATACTGGACGAGGTCGAGTTGTAGTTGGTTTTGACGTGGTGGTTGTTGCTCCTCGATTACCAGTGGCACGATTATTTGAAGCTTGTGCTCTTTTGGTGGTAGTGGCGGGTTTGCCAGTGGTTACCCTAGCATTGGAGGGTTTGAGGGTTGCTCTTGTTGTTGGTATATTTTGTGAAGGCGGCGGAGGTGGAGTAGGAGATGCAGCGGTCCGACCTAAAGGTGGTCTCCTCAGTCTGAGCAGAGGATTTTGTCTCCTTGGAGATTCAGTAGTAGTTGTAGTAACAACGGGTTCTTCCAACTCGTCTTGTTCTTCATCAGTATTTGTTATCTCTTCATCTTCTTCAACAGGTTCCGGTGTTGTGGATACTGTACTAGCTCGTGTAAAACTAGAAGTTGGTGTTGGACGCACTCTAAATCGTGTATTTGGTCCAGTGCTTCTCAACTCTGGCGAAGGTCTTATTGGAGCAGAAGTTCTATAGTTGGGACTTCTACGACTACTACTAACAATTGGCGTTGGAGTAGGAATTACTTTAACTGATGATGGACCACTACCTCTTCGACTACTAGGAAGGAAACTAGATACTGGAGTACCTGAACTTTTACTTGGCCGAGAGAACTTTCTACTGGAGCTTGAAGGACGAATGTTATCAGGATTTTCAGATACAGGAGCATTTGAAGGAATACTTGGTCGTCGACTTGCAGCAAATCTGTTTCTACTGGAAGCTCCAAACACATTATTTATAGACGTCGCTTTTAGAGCTGGGGTTGCAACAATGGTTGGCGTGATGCCTCTGGTTATAGTCTGTGCAATAGCAGGCTCACCAGTTTTCTTCTTGGGCAGGAAGGTCGGTCTTGGACGAGAGGCGAATGGTCGAATCACAGGAGCAAACTTTTTCTTGGATCCAATTTTATTTTCTTCGTCATCTTCATCCTCACCCTTATTTTCACCCTGAGAACTTTCTACAGCAGGAGTTGAAGCTGGTGTAGTTGGTTGTTCAGTGGGAGTGATATTAAGTTCGGGGATTTGAGTACTTGTGGGTTTGATAACTTCATCTGGATTCACAGTAGGTTCGATACTAATTGAACTAGTGCTTTCAATAACTTGTGCATATCTATCGTCAATAATGGTTCCAATGACTTTAGACTCGTAGAACGTTGTAGTTTTGTCTTTTACCATTTGTCCTTCAATAATTTTAACTAAACCTGTTTTGTAACTTTTATCCCCTATAATAGTAGTTGCGGGGTCACTTTCAGGTAAAGTAGTTTTTCTTTCTTCGTCAATTTTGATTGAAGAAGTGCTTTCTATCACCTGGGCATAGAGTCCATCAATGTAAGTGCCAATGGCTTTCGTTGTATAGAAGGTTGTAGTGATGCCCTCTGCATCAATAATGCTACCTTCATTCAAGGATACTACTCCTGTCGGTTTGACTTCAACTCCCTCTTGTGGCGTAGCAGATGAACTCTCAGAAGAGGCAGGAGTTGCTTCAGTAGCGACTGATGGTGTTTCCGAAGATAGAATTTTGGTAGTGCTTTCTAGAACTTGAGCGTACAGGCCATCGATGTAAGTTCCGAAAACATCGGTAGATAAAATGGTGGTGATTCCTTCTAGAACATCAGTAATTGCTATGGTCGATATTAAACCAGTGGGTTCTAACTTCTGTGTGGACTCGGTTTTCTCTACTGGTAAAGATAGTTCAGGTGTTGGTTCCACTACACTCGGGGAGCGTACAGGCCATCGATGTAAGTTCCGAAAACATCGGTAGATAAAATGGTGGTGATTCCTTCTAGAACATCAGTAATTGCTATGGTAGATATTAAACCAGTGGGTTCTAACTTTTGTGTGGACTCGGTTTTCTCTACTGGTAAAGATAGTTCAGGTGTTGGTTCCACTACACTCGGAGGTTCAACGATGGTTTCTGAGGGTGTCACAACGTTTGTTTCAGTTTCAAGTCTGCTGTTTACTATAGTACTATTTCCCAAATAAGATGTGGTGAAATATGTGTACGTTGTAAAGTATGTGGTTGGTTCAGGCAGATCCCCTGCTAAGTTTGGGGTTGGAGTAGAAGTGGAATCAATAGACATTGTTGGTGTTGGTGTGATTTCCATTGTATTCAAATCAGTTATCTTGTTTACACTTGGAGTAATAATGTTTGATTGTGTTTCTTCTCGACTAGTAATCATCGTGCTTCCTTCCTTGTACAATGTTGTCCAGTAAGTAAACGTAGTATAGTATGTAATAGGAACATCTTCGTTTTCTAAATCCAATATATTTTCAGTGACCACAGTAGGCTGTACAGTTTCCGTAACAACGTTAGTCACTGTTTCTAGTCTGCTTATTATGTCACTTGAGCTACCTTTATAGTGGATACTGTACTAGCTCGTGTAAAACTAGAAGTTGGTGTTGGACGCACTCTAAATCGTGTATTTGGTCCAGTGCTTCTCAACTCTGGAGAAGGTCTTATTGGAGCAGAAGTTCTATAGTTTGGACTTCTACGACTACTACTAACAATTGGCGTTGGAGTAGGAATTACTTTAACTGATGATGGACCACTACCTCTTCGACTACTAGGAAGGAAACTAGATACTGGAGTACCTGAACTTTTACTTGGCCGAGAGAACTTTCTACTAGAGCTTGAAGGACGAATGTTATCAGGATTCTAGGAATTACTTTAACTGATGATGGACCACTACCTCTTCGACTACTAGGAAGGAAACTAGATACTGGAGTACCTGAACTTTTACTTGGTCGAGAGAACTTTCTACTAGAGCTTGAAGGACGAATGTTATCAGGATTCTCAGAAACTGGAGCATTTGAAGGAATACTTGGTCGTCGACTTGCAGCAAATCTGTTTCTACTGGAAGCTCCAAACACATTATTTATAGACGTAGCTTTCAGAGCAGGGGTTGCAACTATCGTTGGAGTGATACCTCTGGTTATAGTCTGTGCAATAGCAGGCTCACCAGTTTTCTTCTTGGGCAGGAAGGTGCATTAGAATTCACTTTATTGTGATTCCGAGACATGGTAGTGTCGTAAGTGAATTTCCTTTCTTGTGGTCTGCCTGGTTTTATATTTTTAACATCTTCATTAGAATCTTCATAGATAGTTTCGTTACTAAGTTCATCTAATTTTTCCGTTGTGCTAGAAGTGACATTTTCTTCGGAATAAGATGATGTTAATACAGGCGTGGTGTTTTCAGATGTTTCACGACTTTCTTGATTCAAAGCTACAGGCTCAAGAGTATTAGTATTCTCTATATTTTCAGGTACAATACTAGTGGGCTTGATGATATTTGTAACAACTTCAGTGCGACTTGTTACACTAGGTTCTTCATCATCAAACAATGTTGTGAAGTAAGTGAAAGTGGTATAGACAGTTTTGTCATCAACAACTTCTGTGTTGTTTTCAGAGGTTACCAAATTGGTACCTCTATAGTGGGCTTGATGATATTTGTAACAACTTCAGTGCGACTTGTTACACTAGGTTCTTCATCGTCAAACAATGTTGTGAAGTAAGTGAAAGTGGTGTAGATAGTTTTGTCATCAACAACTTCTGTGTTGTTTTCAGAGGTTACCAAATTGGTACCTCTCACTTTCTCAGCATCTGATGAGATCAAACTATTTTCATTTCTTTCGAACAATCCTTCAACAGCATCGTCAGAGAAGAAGCTCTTGTCTATTGTTGAAGTTACTACATTTGTAACGATTTCCTCTCGCGATGAGATTGTGGATGTTGATTCTTCAAAATATGTCGTTAAGTAGGTGTATGTGGTGTATAACGTTTTGAAGATCAGCTCCACTTCTTCATTTTCTTCCTCAGGTTCCTCATTTTTCTCAGTTTTGACCGTGGGCGTTGGTGTTGGTAACGTAACTGAATCTGAGGATTTTTTCTCTGTAGTGGATATGATGACTGATTCCGTCGTTTCATATGAATCTAGTGTGGTGTACTTTTCTTCTTCTTTACTTTCCTCAGTCTCCACTTTATTTTTCGGAGTGGTCGAAGAGATGACCGTGGGCGTTGGTGTTGGTAACGTAACTGAATCTGAGGATTTTTTCTCTGTAGTGGATATGATGACTGATTCCGTCGTTTCATACGAATCTAGTGTGGTGTACTTTTCATCTTCTTTGCTTTCCTCATTACTATCAATCTGTATTTTATTTTTCGGAGTGGTCAAAGTAACCTTGTCTACAGTTGCTGTTGTTGTAACTTGATCATCACTTTCAGAAGAACTTTCAGTGGTAATGGCATTACTACTCTCTTCAGATAGTGGGGATGTTACTTCCCGAGATTCCTCTGTTGTGGTTGTTGTAGCTGGAGTAGTAGTAGGAGGAGGCGTGGTGACTTCTTCTGATGGTTTAATTGTCTCTGCTGCTTTTGAGGGCTTGATATCGAAGAGATCTTGTCTACAGTTGCTGTTGTTGTAACTTGATCATCACTTTCAGAAGAACTTTCAGTGGTAATGGCATTACTACTATCTTCAGGTAATGGGGATGTTACTTCCCGAGATTCCTCTGTTGTGGTTGTTGTACCTGGAGTAGTAGTAGTAGGAGGAGGAGGAGGCGTGGTGACTTCTTCTGATGGTTTAATTGTCTCTGCTGCTTTTGAGGGCTTGATGGTAGAAGGCACATAAGTAACAATAGAACTTACCACATCTCTTGATTTGACAGACGTAGTTGTGAAATCGTCGTTCACTGGTATGAAGAATGTAGTTAGATAAGTATACGTTTTGTAGGAAGTTTTTGCTACAAGTTCAGCAGATTCTGAGCCTTCTAATTGCTCATTGGTAGAAACTTTGTTAGATTTCACATCACTCTCTGGTAGAGACTCGGTGGTAATATTTTCTTCCTCCGCCTTTGGAGTGGTAGTTGGAACTTTGGGAGTACCTTTTTTGGTAGATTCCACAGGAGTATTTGAGGTCTTTGTCTTCCAACTCGTCTTGTTCTTCATCAGTATTTGTTATCTCTTCATCTTCTTCAACAGGTTCCGGTGTTGTGGATACTGTACTAGCTCGCGTAAAACTAGAAGTTGGTGTTGGACGCACTCTAAATCGTGTATTTGGTCCAGTACTTCTCAACTCTGGACTTTAATTGATGTCACCAAACTGTTTGGTACAGCAGCGGGAGTATGGGGCATGAAATGTATCACAGTGCTACCAACTGTTGTTGTAAAGTCTGCAAAACCGAAATAGGTAGTAGTTACTAGCTTTGACTTTTCAGAACTTTTCTCTTGTTGATTGGCGGTAGGTTGGTCTTTTTCCTTCTGTGCTTCCCTTTAATTGATGTCACCAAACTGTTTGGTACAGCAGCGGGAGTATGGGGCATGAAATGTATCACAGTGCTACCAACTGTTGTTGTAAAATCTGCAAAACCGAAATAGGTAGTAGTTACTAGCTTTGACTTTTCAGAAGTTTTCTCTTGTTGATTGGCGGTAGGTTGGTCTTTTTCCTTCTGTGCTTCTCTGTCCTTGTTTCTATTGAACAATAGGGACTTTGAGATCCTTTGTTGCTTCTTAGCAATTGCTTCAAAATTAATGTCGTTCTTGATAATAACTGGTTTTCGGAACAGTTGGTTGGTGTCATATTTTGGCTCCTCAGTAATCAAATCATCCTCAAACAAAAACGAGTCATATGAGTTTTTAACCGTGTACGTTGGCAAATTAGCTTTGGGTTTTACTTTCTGAGGCTTGACGATCTCCCCGTTGTTTTTAGAAGAGGAATATTCTTTCTTTACAGAAATAACATTCTCGCTGTCTGGAACTCTTTCAGAATTTTCTCTCGAGTCTTTCGGCGATTCATCTTCTTCTTTCTCAATGGAAGGAGTTCTTTCACTAGGATCGGTGGGTGACACAATGTTTCTTGCTTCTGAGGTTTCCAGTATATCATCTTGAGAATTGCTGAGAATATCCTTCAACACGGGAAGATCAAAGTCTCCCGTGCTGGTTAAATATTCACCATTGATCTCTTGTACACTGGAAGGAAGAATATCAAACTCCTGGCTATCTACTGTTGGATATATCAGATAGGGTCCAGTATATCATCTTGAGAATTGCTGAGAATATCCTTCAACACGGGAAGATCAAAGTCTCCCGTGCTGGTTAAATATTCACCATTGATTTCTTGTACACTGGAAGGAAGAATATCAAACTCCTGGCTATCTACTGTTGGATATATCAGATAGGGCATATCAGCCCTCAATGTGGTAAGATCAACCTAAAAAAAGCTTCTGGCGAGAAGCTCCATAAAAACTTGATCTCTGACTTACCTATTTAAATATAAACCCTAATACTTTCGTTATTAAAGGTATACAGGAGCATTTGAAGGAATACTTGGTCGTCGACTTGCAGCAAATCTGTTTCTACTGGAAGCTCCAAACACATTATTTATAGACGTCGCTTTTAGAGCTGGGGTTGCAACAATGGTTGGCGTGATGCCTCTGGTTATAGTCTGTGCAATAGCAGGCTCACCAGTTTTCTTCTTGGGCAGGAAGGTCTCTTTGGAGACACTTAGGTATGTGCCAAGGTGACTGGTAGGTATGCTATCTTGCCAGAGGAAGTAATTTTGTAACTCAAATTATAGTTCTATCCCCCCAAATACTCCCCCCCCCTGCTAAAATTGAAGGAAGAATAGAGATCTCATCTTTTGATAAGCAGGTCCCTAGGTAACAAATTTAATTGCAGAAGTATAAACAGGTACTTTCATAAGTTCTTACTAATAGAAAATGGGTACTTAAGTACAACTGTAACTTTAGGTAGGTATGAGCACTTAAATTGAGTCTAATCTTAAGGACATTTTATTTAGGCATCCCCTTATCTCCTAAGTTAACTTTCAAGAGATTTGCCAACTTTCCGAGACTGTTTAAATCCCAACATAGTGACAAGCTGGATGTAATTGGTTATCATCTCTGTGCCTACTTTTTAAGGTGGCTATTCCATAAAAAATGGTGTCATATTGCACATTCTTCCATAGATCGTGGATTCATTTGTGAAACAGGCTACTGTAGTTAGCTTCTTTTATAGAGATTTCACAAAATTAGGTGAGTACACAGTAACCCCCATGGGCTTATCAACCCTCCTATAATCTTAAATGGCCCACCTATGGAGTTGGTATTTTAATATTTACTTACTTTATCATTAGTTCAAATTTCAAGTTGGATTCAAATGATATCCTTGTGTTTTCAGATGTGTTAGTTTTCCGACTGAATACAGAATTAAACCCTGACTGTCTGTGGCTCCTCCAAGTTCTTTTTTGGCCATTTCAATAACTTGCTGGGCAATGTAGCCTATTTTATTCCAGATAAACTGTTAAAATCGGAGAATCAAAAAGTTTTCCACAAAACTTTGCAAAAACTAGAATTTTTAAAAATTTCAAAATTTGAAAACTCCCGCGCCGATGCGGGTAAACAAAAAACGCCTGAAAATGTCTGTGAGAATACTACGTGCGACAAAGGAATGTACGATTTTGAAGGCGCTTTATACACTTTCATTTTGAGTCACAGGTGGTCCATACCTACCTACTTGTTGAGCAACGTTGATCATGGTTCGTACTAGGATGGGTGTTTTATAATTTATAGGACAGGAAATCAAATCTATGTTTAGTTGTTGGCATACAGAATATACCTACCATGTTCGATTCTCACCATTGGACAAAAATTTTTGCACTCGCAATTCGATTGGAAATACCTACCAATTTCAACGGGTGACTTTCTGTTTCTAGAGCTCTTTAACGACGTAGGAGCCTTAATGTCAGATATAATAATTATGGTTTTTCTCCCCCAAAGCCCATCTACTAAGGGACATGCTAAGATATGGGCATACTACAACACAGACCCGTAAAGTCCAACGTAACAGGTGTTTCATCGCTACGCAAGGAAAATAAAGCAAAGAAAGTGAAAAATAACATTTCAGCCGATTTTATTAGGTAGGTACCTACCTTCCGTATTCGTTTCTGATGATATTTGGTCTTCTTCAGAATCGTTTAAGATTATCATTTTTCTATTGATTGTTTCTTTGGATCTCGTACTATTAATATTTGTGACCATGTATTCATTTCTATACGAATTTTTCAGTAAGTTTTCTTCATTGCTTAAAGCTGCATCTCTTTCTTTCAAGCCGCTAGAATACTCTTCACTGTCAAAGTTTTCCAAACTTTCCTCGTCATCTTCAACATCATTAGAATTCACTTTATTGTGATTCCGAGACATGGTAGTGTCGTAAGTGAATTTCCTTTCTTGTGGTCTGCCTGGTTTTATATTTTTCACATCTTCATTAGAATCTTCATAAATAGTTTCGTTACTAAGTTCATCTAATTTTTCCGTTGTGCTAGACCATTAGAATTCACTTTATTGTGATTCCGAGACATGGTAGTGTCGTAAGTGAATTTCCTTTCTTGTGGTCTGCCTGGTTTTATATTTTTTACATCTTCATTGGAGTCTTCATAGATAGTTTCGTTACCGAGTTCATCTAATTTTTCCGTTGTGCTAGAAGTGACATTTTCTTCGGAATAAGATGATGTTAATACGGGCGTGGTGCTTTCAGATGATTCTTGATTTAAAGCTATAGGCTCAAGAGTATTAGTATTCTCTATGTTCCACAAAACTTGGCAAAAACTAGAATCTTTTAAAAAATTCAAAATTTGAAAACTCCCGCGCCCATGCGGGTAAACAAAAAACGCCTGAAAATATCTGTGAGAATACTACGTGCGACAAAGAAATGTACGATTTTGAAGGCGCTTTATACACTTTCGAGTCACAGGTGGTCCATACCTACCCCATACCTACCTACTTGTTGAGCAACGTTGATCATGGTTCGTACTAGGATGGGTGTTTTATAATTTATAGGACAGGAAATCAAATCTTATGTTTAGTTGTTGGCATACAGAATTTACCTACCATGTTCGATTCTCACCATCGGACAAAAATTTTTGCACTCGCAATTCGATTGGAAATACCTTCCAAATGGAAGATAATAATTATGTTTTTTCTCCCCCAAAGCCCATCTACTAAGGGACATACTAAGATATGGGCATGCTACAACACAGACCCGTAAAGTCCAACGTAACAGGTGTTTCATCGCTACGCAAGAAAAATAAAGCAAAGAAAGTGAAAAATAACATTTCAGCCGATTTTATTAGGTAGGTCTAAATCTTTTCCCACTGGGCCGTTCTTTGCCTTGTCTTTCATTTGGTTCGATGATTGCAATGTGCTCATAGTTGTTTTTATTTGTGCCCTCGTTTTCAGTTTGACCATGTGTGTTATTTATTTTGCTGGTATCTGGATTGATTTGTTTCTTTTCAGCAACGAGGTTCAAGTTGAAAAGAGATTTACCGTAAGCATTTCTGTTGGTTTTCTTAACAGTGGGTTTCCAGGTTGTTACATCGTCGCTGTTGCCTTTAGTAACATGGTGTTCTATAATTATTTTATTCGGGGTTTAGAGATATCTAGACAAAGAAAATTATATTATTACCTATAGGTACCTATACGTCAGCGACATTCAACCTTTTTGAGCCGAGACCCCCCTGGCTTTGTCTCGCCACCCCTGGGGTCCGACCTCCAGGTTGAGAACGGATGCGATAGGTGGTATAAATAGAACCGGGCTTGAAATCTCTAAACCCCAGAAGCTCTAAATCTAGGAATAGAAAATGGATCACATGAAACAAGAGCCAGACTGGTTAGGAGCTTAGGAGTTAGAGGAGAGACTTACCTCCCAAATTTCGCTTTGTCCTGTCCACATCTGTATTGCTGTCCAAATCAGCTCCAGGCTGATTCTCATTGGCTAGGAATTGACTATTATGACTATTGACTAAATTAATATCACCAGCTGAAACAAAAAGCGGAAAAGATCACATTAGATAAGTAGGCCACCCCTGGGGTCCGACCTCCAGGTTGAGAACGGATGCGATAGGTGGTATAAATAGAACCGGGCTTGAAATCTCTAAACCCCAGAAGCTCTAAATCTAGGAATAGAAAATGGATCACATGAAACAAGAGCCAGACTGGTTAGGAGCTTAGGAGTTAGAGGAGAGACTTACCTCCCAAATTTCGCTTTGTCCTGTCCACATCTGTATTGCTGTCCAAATCAGCTCCAGGCTGATTCTCATTGGCTAGGAATTGACTATTATGACTATTGACTAAATTAATATCACCAGCTGAAACAAAAAGCGGAAAAGATCACATTAGATAAGTGCCTAATTGTTGGCCTGGGCGGAATTAGAGTTTCCTCTAGTAGCGGATTTTATCCTAAACAGATAAGGTTCGTTCTCAGAAAGGCTGGCTTTCTCCTATCCTATATTCCTTCTCTCTTCACTTTCGGGACGATAAAGACGTCCTCAGCAGTTACAGTTTGCCTCTATCAAAGCTCTTGAAATAAAATAAAATCGGTTGAAGTTTAACTGGTAGATTCAGCAAGCTGATTGATGGATTTTAAAATTTACATACGTATACCTACCTAGATGTAGAAATTTACCTACTCATGTACAAATCTACCTATCTACATATCTACGTATACCTACCTATCAGCATAAATAACATCATTTAATAATCGCAAACATTTCCCTATCCCTACATATTGTTATTTATTTATTTTCCAAACAAAAGCAAAACAAACACCTCATCTGAAGAACAATGGATTGGTAGACTCTGGAGATGTCCACAAGATGAGTATACTTCTAGGGTACCTAATGTAAGTTATCATAGGAATTTGCCTTTCTTATGTACAATATTAGTATTACTTAAGGTACAAAAGTGTGACATTCACATCTAAGAGAAAATATGTACAAGAAATATGATAGACAGGGTTGAAATGGTTGAAAAGTGGGAAAGGACAGAGAAAAGAAGGTTTTCAACTCACACCCATCCACTGATTTGCTGAGATAAATCTGACATTTTTTCTTCAAATTATCTTGCAATCTAGGCAAAAGTGTGACATTCACATCTAAGAGAAAATATGTACAAGAAATATGATAGACAGGGTTGAAATGGTTGAAAAGTGGGAAAGGACAGTGAAAAGAAGGTTTTCAACTCACACCCATCCACTGATTTGCTGAGATAAATCTGACATTTTTTCTTCAAATTATCTAGCATTCTAGGCAATCTAGCTACAAGATGAGTATACTTCTAGGGTACCTAATGTAAGTTATCATAGGAATTTGCCTTTCTTATGTACAATATTAGTATTACTTTAGGTAATGTTACACCAAGCGCACATTCGCGCTTGGTGTAACATTACCTTTAGCTTTTGTAGAAAAACCGACAGCAACCGGATCAACTCTGCACACACACGAACACTGTTTGCAAGCCAATGTTTGTGGAAAAATGCTTCCAAATGTTTGCAAACACTGTTTGCAACCAATGTGCATTTAGCTTTTGTAGAAAAACCGACAGCAACCGGATCAACTCTGCACACACACGAACACTGTTTGCAAGCCAATGTTTGTGGAAAAATGATTCCAAATGTTTGCAAACACTGTTTGCAACCAATGTGCGCTTGGTGTAACATTAGCTTTAGATGATTTATCATGCCATCTGCAGAGACTGCAGACCTAGTACAATAACATCACTCAGCAAATCAGATGATGAATATTTAAAGATGTTTGAACAACTTTGAAAGATTTGGCCAAGTTGAAGGTAAAAAAGAGGTAAGTAGTTGAGTTGTATTTTCTTTTCACAAATTTTCAGGTAGTAATGGTGGGGAATGGAGAAATGGAACAATGTGAGACAATGTCCCATTTCCCTATTTCCCAGCTTTATTACCATGAAAAACTTAAGGTAAACATTACCTTTAGCTTTTGTAGAAAAACCGACAGCAACCGGATCAACTCTGCACACACAAACACTGTTTGCAAGCTAATGTTTGTAGAAAAATGATTCCAAATGTTTGCAAACACTGTTTGCAACCAATGTGCGCTTGGTGTAACATTAGCTTTAGATGGTTTATCATGCCATCTGCAGACCTAGTACAATAACATCACTCAGCAAATCAGATGATGAATATTTAAAGATGTTTGTACAACTTTGAAAGATTTGGTCAATAAAGAAGTTACAGAGAGCTAGTTGAGTTGTATTTTCCTTTCACAAAATTTCAGGTGGAAATAGTGGGGATTGGGGAAGTGGAACAATCTTACATTTCCCTATTCCCCAGCTTTATTACCATGAAAATTGTGAAGGGATTTTTTTTTTCTGACATAAAGATTAAATTATTCCAAATCTTTCAAAGAGGGAAAGACAAGAGAACAGATTTAAGAAGAATAAAAAAGAACAATCACAGCAGAAAAGAACATACAATGAGAAATAGATAGTTGAATAAAATTACAGATTGAACAATTTTTATCCTACCTATGGGGACAGAGAGTACCAAGAAAGCATACCATTCTAATGTGCAATTTGAATAGGCATAGGCACACACTATCAACCATCAGTGAAATTTATAGGCATTCACGAGAAAAAGCTGATTAGGTCTTTGGAGACACTTAGGTATGATGATGGACCACTACCTCTTCGACTACTAGGAAGGAAACTAGATACTGGAGTACCTGAACTTTTACTTGGCCGAGAGAACTTTCTACTGGAGCTTGAAGGACGAATGTTATCAGGATTTGTATGTGCCAAGGTGACTGGTAGGTATGCTATCTTGCCAGAGGAAGTAATTTTGTAACTCAAATTATAGTTCTATCCCCCCAAATACTCCCCCCCCCTGCTAAAATTGAAGGAAGAATAGAGATCTCATCTTTTGATAAGCAGGTCCCTAGGTAACAAATTTAATTGCAGAAGTATAAACAGGTACTTTCATAAGTTCTTACTAATAGAAAATGGGTACTTAAGTACAACTGTAACTTTAGGTAGGTATGAGCACTTAAATTGAGTCTAATCTTAAGGACATTTTATTTAGGCATCCCCTTATCTCCTAAGTTAACTTTCAAGAGATTTGCCAACTTTCCGAGACTGTTTAAATCCCAACATAGTGACAAGCTGGATGTAATTGGTTACCATCTCTGTGCCTACTTTTTAAGGTGGCTATTCCATAAAAAATGGTGTCATATTGCACAATTCTTGCATAGAGTGTGGATTCATTTGTGAAACAGGCTACTGTAGTTAGCTTCTTATATCTCCTAAGTTAACTTTCAAGAGATTTGCCAACTTTCCGAGACTGTTTAAATCCCAACATAGTGACAAGCTGGATGTAATTGGTTATCATCTCTGTGCCTACTTTTTAAGGTGGCTATTCCATAAAAAATGGTGTCATATTGCACATTCTTCCATAGATCGTGGATTCATTTGTGAAACAGGCTACTGTAGTTAGCTTCTTTTATAGAGATTTCACAAAATTAGGTGAGTACACAGTAACCCCCATGGGCTTATCAACCCTCCTATAATCTTAAATGGCCCACCTATGGAGTTGGTATTTTAATATTTACTTACTTTATCATTAGTTCAAATTTCAAGTTGGATTCAAATGATATCCTTGTGTTTTCAGATGTGTTAGTTTTCCGACTGAATACAGAATTAAACCCTGACTGTCTGTGGCTCCTCCAAGTTCTTTTTTGGCCATTTCAATAACTTGCTGGGCAATGTAGCCTATTTTATTCCAGATAAACTGTTAAAATCGGAGAATCAAAAAGTTTTCCACAAAACTTTGTAGGAACATCTTCGTTTTCTAAATCCAATATATTTTCAGTGACCACAGTAGGCTGTACAGTTTCCGTAACAACGTTAGTCACTGTTTCCAGTCTGCTTATTATGTCACTTGAGCTACCTTTATAAAGGGTAGTAAAGTAAGTAAACGTCGTATAACTAGTTTGGAGCAATAGGCTTGGTTCAGTTTCTTCCGTATTCGTTTCTGATGATATTTGGTCTTCTTCAGAATCGTTTAAGATTATCATTTTTCTATTGATTGTTTCTTTGGATCTCGTGCTATTAATATTTGTGACCATGTATTCGCAAAACTTTGCAAAAACTAGAATTTTTAAAAATTTCAAAATTTGAAAACTCCCGCGCCGATGCGGGTAAACAAAAAACGCCTGAAAATATCTGTGAGAATACTACGTTCGACAAAGAAATGTACGATTTTGAAGGCGCTTTATACACTTTCATTTTTCGTACTAGGATGGGTGTTTTATAATTTATAGGACAGGAAATCAAATCTATGTTTAGTTGTTGGCATACAGAATTTACCTACCATGTTCGATTCTCACCATCGGACAAAAAATTTTGCACTCGCAATTCGATTGGAAATACCTACCAATTTCAACGGGTGACTTTCTGTTTCTAGAGCTCTTTAACGACCTAGGAGACTTAATGGAAGATAATAATTATTTTTTTTTCCCCCAAAGCCCATCTACTATACTAAGATATGGGCATGCTACAACACAGACCCGTAAAGTCCAACGTAACAGGTGTTCAATCGCTACGCAAGAAAAATAAAGCAAAGAAAGTGAAAAATAAAATTTCAGCCGATTTCATTAGGTAGGTAGGTACGTTCCTACCTAAAGACAAAAAGAGAGCCCAGTATTAAAGGAATTTATCCAAAAATCCGAACCCTCACTTCCTTCGTGCTAAGATGTCGCGCATACAACGTTTACTCGATAAGAAATGAAAACAGCACATAAAAAACAGGTTGCTAAAAAATTTCACTTTCATAAGTTTGATCTCACACAGGTACCTCTACATGTGATCGGGGGTCTTTCAGGTGGGCAAAGCTCTCCTTAAAAAAAAGAGAGCCCAGTATTAAAGGAATTTATCCAAAAATCCGAACCCTCACTTCCTTCGTGCTAAGATGTCGCGCATACAACGTTTACTCGATAAGAAATGAAAACAGCACATAAAAAACAGGTTGCTAAAAAATTTCACTTTCATAAGTTTTGATCTCACACATGTACCTCTACATGTGATCGGGGGTCTTTCAGGTGGGCAAAGCTCTGAGTAGGTCAATAATTTGCCCCGGGCAATACAACTTCCACTTCATTAGAGGTGAAGTAGTATATTTCTCCTCTAAGCGCGCGGAAATAAAATAATTTTTGAAGCTTTACACAGTGGATTTATTTTGTGTATCTAGGTATAGGTTTTTTGAATGAGATAGAGATACTGATACATACCTGTCTGATTAATTTATTTTCCTGTCTTCCTTCTCTCTTCGATTTCGGGACGATAAGACCATAGCAGTTACAGTTCCCTCTGTCAAACCTCTTGAAAAAAAAATCCTTTTTATTTTAGAGGTTATTCAGTATGGTACAGACAGTGATATTTTTCAGGCAATTTATTTGATGTGTGGGGAGCAAAAAGGGGGGAAGGGATATTTTTCAAGAAGGGACATAAGGAGGGAATAAAATAATAAATTACAGTGAGAGAAATTGGAAGAAAATGTGAAGTTATTTTAGGAAAGGACCATTCTAGGTGGGACATTTAAGTGCAGGGAAAAATAAGGAGGAGGACAAAGAGGAGGATGAGAAGAGGAAGAAAAAACGGAACAAGAACAAGAGAGGGAAGGAGAAGACAAAGAAGTCGATGACGAAGAAGGAGTAGAAGGGGAAGACGAAGAAGAAGGAGAAGACAAAGAAGCCAATGACGAAGAAGAAGAAAGAAGAAGAAGGAGAAGACAAAGAAGCCGATGACGAAGAAGGAGTAGAAGGGGAAGACAAAGCAGGGAGAAGAGAGAAGAAAACCAAGAAGAGCAAGAAAAATGAGAAAATATAGAAGAAAAGGAAGCAATAAAAAGGAGAAGGAAAAGAAATGGAAGGTAGACGAAGAAGAATAACGAAACCTCGGAGAGGAAAAAATACGAGAAGAAGAAAAAGCTGAACACGAAGAAGAAGAAGAAGGAGCTGAAGACGAAGAAGAAGCTGAAGATGATGAAGAAGAAGAAGCTGAAGATGAAGACGAAGAAGAAGAAAAAGCTGAAGAAGAAGAAGCTGAACACGAATTTATTTTAGGGGGATGTACCCAACTTGATTTGGTTTTGGTTTGGTTTAAAGGCAGTTGATACCAAATGGGCTTTGAATGAGATACTAATCTATCTGTCTGATGGATGGCTTTTAATTTCGCTGGTCTAATGGTCAAGATGGGCGTGGGTTCAATCCCAGCCGAGGTAGGTACCAATTTATTTTAGGGGGATGTACCCAACTTGATTTGGTTTTGGTTTGGTTTAAAGGCAGTTGATACCAAATGGGCTTTGAATGAGATACCAATCTATCTGTCTGATGGACGGCTTTTAATTTCGCTGGTCTAGTGGTCAAGATGGGCGTGGGTTCAATCCCAGCCGAGGTAGGTACCTCAATATTATCAGAGTCAATATTATCAGAGACAAGGGATACCTAAATAATGTCCTTCGTAGTTTTATCTATCAAATACCCTATCCTCTTATCTGGAGATAAATTACCTAGATGATGAAATCTAGCGGAGATGAAAGTGCCCATCTGCTATAGATTACTATAGAAATAATAGAAAGTAATAAAGGAAGGACAGACTAAAAATCAAAGAAATGATAAAAAACTGACAGGATAGATGGGAAGAGGAAGAAAACGAATCCCTAAAAGATCAATATTATTAAATTAAATGAAGATATTACAAAATAAAGGTAGCAATAGAAATGCAGTTCGAGAGATCTCAAATGGGAATGGACCGTCAAGTAAGAAAAGAGCCCCTTGTACACCTGTTTATGCAAATTGATTGACCGAAAACTTTGAAATCAGTCAATTCAAGAGGTAAACTTAAACCAATTTTCACTTTAGATTGTGGCACCGGTTATAAGTAGATAACAGGTATAGGTAGATATACGAATCTCTCGAACTGCAGTTCCAAGTAGACAGTAGGTAGAAGAAGAACATTCATATATACCAATAGAAATGCAGTTCGAGAGATCTCAAATGGGAATGGACCGTCAAGTAAGAAAAGAGCCCCTTGTACACCTGTTTATGCAAATTGAATATTGATTGACCGAAAACTTTGAAATGACAAGAGGTAAACTTAAACCAATTTTCACTTTAGATTGTGGCACCGGTTATAAGTAGATAATAGGTCGAACTGCAGTTCCAAGTAGACAGTATACGAGTATAGGTATAAGAAGAAGAACATTCATATAATATAACTATAATTATTTTATTCGGGGTTTAGAGATATCTAGACAAAGAAAATTATATTATTACCTATAGGTACCTATACGTCAGCGACATTCAACTTTTTTGAGCCGAGACCCCCCTGGCTTTGTCTCGCCACCCCTGGGGTCCGACCTCCAGGTTGAGAACGGATGCGATAGGTGGTATAAATAGAACCGGGCTTGAAATCTCTAAACCCCAGAACCTCTAAATCTAGGAATAGAAAATGGATCACAATACATGAAACAAGAGACAGACTGGTTAGGAGCTTAGGAGTTAGAGGAGAGACTTACCTCCCAAATTTCGCTTTGTCCTGTCCACATCTGTATTGCTGTCCAAATCAGCTCCAGGCTGATTCTCATTGGCTAGGAATTGACTATTATGACTATTGACTAAATTAATATCACCAGCTGAAACAAAAAGCGGAAAAGATCACATTAGATAAGTAGGTAGCCAGCGTAGTTAGCTTAGTTGGTAGTGCGTCTGCCTTGTAAGCGCTAGGCCGCGGGTTCGATTCCCGCCCGGGGCGAATTTTATCCTGATGGGATAATGTTCGTTCTCGGAAAGGCTGGCTTTCCCCTATCCTATATTCCTTCTCTCTTCACTTTCGGGACGATAAAGACGTCCTCAGCAGTTACAGTTTCCCTCTATCAAAGCTCTTAAAATAAAATCGGTTCAAGTTTAACTGGTAGATTCAGCAAGCTGATTGATTGATTTTAAAAATCTACCTATCTACATATCTACCTGCCTATCAGCAAATATAACATCATCTAATAATCGCAAATTATAATATTTCCCTATCCCTACACATTATTATTTATTTATTTATTTTCCAAACAAAAGCAAAACAAATACGTCATCTGAAGAACAATAGATTGGTAGACTTTGGAGATGTCCATAGTAATTTGCCGTCATTAGGCTATTCTATGTTGGGTGTATAATATGGTTTATGGTGTAGTGTAATATGATGGTGTTATGGGTGCACGCAATGTCTGCACCAGAGTGTAGGTGGTGACTGGCTCTGATCTCAGACGACACTATACCTCACAATTCATACCCTGACGACATCGACGTCATTGCACTATTTCCTATTTACAATGTTAGATATATCAATTTACTTGTGATTAATAAAATTGCGTCTCAAAAAGATTTCAGAATAAGCGATCATCTGGACAATCGCGTGGTGCAGACTTTTCCCGGCCAAACTTAGGCGGGGTGAGGTCACCGTGAGATCCCGTTCCCAAAAGATTTGTTTAGCTTACTTCCCGAGATTCCTCTGTTGTGGTTGTTGTAGCTGGAGTAGTAGTAGGAGGAGGCGTGGTGACTTCTTCTGATGGTTTAATTGTCTCCGCTGCTTTTGAGGGCTTGATAGTAGAAGGCACATAAGTAACAACAGAACTTACCACATCTCTTGATTTAACAGACGTAGTTGTGAAATCGTCATTAACTGGAATGAAGAATGTAGTTAGATAAGTATACGTCTTGTAGGAAGTTTTTGCTACAAGCTCAGCAGATTCTGAACCTTCTAATTGCTCATTGGTAGAAACTTTGTTAGATTTCACATCACTCTCTGGTAGAGACTCGGTGGTAAAATTTTCTTCCTCCGCCTTTGGAGTGGTAGTTGGAACTTTGGGAGTACCTCTTTTGGTAGATTCCACAGGAGTATTTGCGGTCTTTGAAGGGTTAATTTTGATATTTGTTGCACTTTGTAAGAGTTGCTTGTAATCGCCATTGATGTAAGTTCCATACACAAATGTGGTGAACTCTGTAGTTCTATAATTATTTTATTCGGGGTTTAGAGATATCTAGACAAAGAAAATTATATTATTACCTATAGGTACCTATACGTCAGCGACATTCAACCTTTTTGAGCCGAGACCCCCCTGGCTTTGTCTCGCCACCCCTGGGGTCCGACCTCCAGGTTGAGAACGGATGCGATAGGTGGTATAAATAGAACCGGGCTTGAAATCTCTAAACCCCAGAAGCTCTAAATCTAGGAATAGAAAATGGATCACATGAAACAAGAGCCAGACTGGTTAGGAGCTTAGGAGTTAGAGGAGAGACTTACCTCCCAAATTTCGCTTTGTCCTGTCCACATCTGTATTGCTGTCCAAATCAGCTCCAGGCTGATTCTCATTGGCTAGGAATTGACTATTATGACTATTGACTAAATTAATATCACCAGCTGAAACAAAAAGCGGAAAAGATCACATTAGATAAGTATAGGTAGCCAGCCTAGTTAGCTTAGTTGGTAGTGCATCTGCCTTGTAAGCGCTAGGCCGCGGGCCGCGGGTTCGATTCCCGCCCGGGGCGGATTTTATCCTGATGGGATAATGTTCGTTCTCGGAACGGCTGGCTTTCTCCTATCCTGTCTTCCTTCTCTCATCGATTTCGGGACGATAAGACCATAGCAGTTACAGTTCCCTCTGTCAAACCTCTTAAAAAAAATAAAAAAAAAAGATAAGTAAGTACCTAATTGTTGGCCTGGGCGGAATCGGAGTTTCCGCTTGGGGCGGATTTTATCCTAAACAGATAAGGTTCGTTCTCGGAAAGGCTGGCTTTCCCCTATCCTATATTCCTTCTCTCTTCACTTTCGGGACGATAAAGACGTCCTCGGCAGTTACAGTTTCCCTCTATCAAAGCTCTTAAAATAAAATAAAATCGGTTGAAGTTTAACTGGTAGATTCAGCAAGCTGATTGATTGATTTTAAAATTTACATACGTACCTACCTAGATGTAGAAATTATTTACCTACTCATGTACAAATCTATCTATCTACCTACCTAATATCAGTATAAATAACATCATCTAATAATCGCAAATTATAACATTTCCCTATCCCTACATATTATTATTTATTTATTTTCCAAACATAAGCAAACCAAACACCTCATCTGAAGAACAATGGATTGGTAGACTCTGGAGATGTCCATATAGTAATTTGCCGTCATTAGGCTATTCTATGTTGGGTGTAATATGGTTTATGGTGTAGTGTAATATGATGGTGTTATGGGTGCACGCAATGTCTGCACCAGAGTGTAGGTGGTGACTGGGTATATATATGACTGCGTAGTGCGTACCACCTAAAATGTATCCGCGTACCACCAGTGGTACGCGTACCACCGGTTGAGAACCTCTGGTGTAGTGTAATATGATGGTGTTATGGGTGCACGCAATGTCTGCACCAGAGTGTAGGTGGGGACTGGGTACACCGTTACATTCGATCATCATGAATTATCAAGTTAGCAGTGTCGATGATTCCGCAGAGTCTACACTATGGTCGATCAATCGATTAAACGAGCCCCTTTATATTGCTCATCCTGCTGGCTGATTCTGGCTGGCAGCCCAAAAGGCTGAACCAGCTTAAAAAGAGGAAAACCAACCCCAAGCTAGCTACCGAGAGAGCGGTCCACGTAGCTCGGTTTTGGGGACATTACGAGCCCCTTTATATTGCTCATCCTGCTGGCTGATTCTGGCTGGCAGCCCAAAAGGCTGAACCAGCTTAAAAAGAGGAAAACCAACCTCAAGCTAGCTACCGAGAGAGCGGTCCACGTAGCTCGGTTTTGGGGAAATAGGATTTGAATATGGTGACACTGTTTCGGAAATGGAAAGTAAAGTAAGTGGTATAGAAGTTAGCACGGTCAACTCTGAAACTGGAGGTTGATGGTTCGAGTCCAAGTCAAGTCATAAAATTTCGCGTAGTGTATTAAGCGAGGAATGATATATTTGTGACATGTGTTTATGATTAAGTCCCTTTACTTTCGCTCACTTTAGAACAAGTAAAGTACTAAAGTGAGGAAGCTACACCACTGTTAGTACAAAGCTACACGGTCGACTCTGAAACTGGAGGTTGATGGTTCGAGTCCAAGTCAAGTCATAAAATTTCGCGTAGTGTATTAAGCGAGGAATGATATTTGTGACATGTATTTATGATTAAGTCCCTTTACTCCCGCTCACTTTAGAACAAGTAAAGTACCTACCTACTAAAGTGAGGAAGTTACACCACTGTTATATAGTACAAAGCTCACACCTTGTACACTTATAATGTAGGTACCTACACTTTGTAGATACTTGTTTGTACTTAATGTACCTCTGTTTTTGTATTTTTTCTTTTTTTAAATTTATACGAGTCTTATTTATACGGACATGTGTAGGAATAAGCGGAGCGATTTATGAGTTATACGTCGAGTTGTAAAGTTACCTATATGTTATACGCAGAGGATCTGTTATACTACGCCACTGATGGAATAACATATTCGTGCACAGTGCTGGATGGTAAGCAGGGGCTATGGGGTTGTTTTAAAGCTCCACTGTACCATCATACTGGAATAACTTATTAGTATCTAAACAGTGTTACAGTGCTGGATGGTCACCTCACCCTCATGAAGACTTAATGATTTGAATGTTTTGACACATGCACAAGAGGGGAACGAACACAGCATTGTTAACAATATAATCAAACTGATGTGTGAATATTATAAACAAAGGAAATATTATTCTATCTATTGAACCCCTTAATGATTTGAATGTTTTGACACATGCACAAGAGGGGAACGAACACAGCATTGTTAACAATATAATCAAACTGATGTGTGAATATTTTAAACAAAGGAAATATTATTCTATCTATTGAACCTGATAATGATTCTAATGACCACTAGGCGAGGTTAATGCCTGAGGCAAACTCTACCACCTAACCCTGTTTTGTAGTCCCACCACATCTACTCGTACTCCTAGTGGAAAGAGAGCACCTGCTGGCTTCCGGTAGTGTGGTATACATTAGCACCTAAAACCCAAAGTACCATCTAAAGACCTACAGAGGAGTTAAATCAAATAGCTTTTGGGAGTTACCTAACGCTTAACACTCGTGGCGCTCGGATTGGTAAGCTTGATCCGCGAGAAAGGTATAACCCTTGTCCTAAAGCCCTTTTCTTTCTTGCTGGCTTCCGTTGTAGTGTGGTACATTAGCACCTAAAACCCAAAGTACCATCTAAAGACCTACAGAGGAGTTAAATCAAATAGCTTTCGGGAGTTACCTAACGCTTAACACTCGTGGCGCTCGGACTGGTAAGCTCGATCCGCGAGAAAGGTATAACTCTTCTCCTAAAGCCCTTTTCTTTCTGCCTTCCTGATTTGGTCATGCTATGAAATTGATAGTATGCTATGAAATCTATAGTATGGTATAGAAATAGAGGAAAATGATCACTAGTGCAAGATCGGAACAATAACAATTAAGAATTAGGACAGTTGAGCATCTATCTGTAGTTTCTGGTCAACACGTTCACCGCTCCTGGTAGAAGTTTAGGTCTAGGTAGGTATACAATGAACAGAATTAGGTATGAATGAAAGAACAAAGGAATTATTTTGGTTGAACTTCTAACAATTGAACCTCATTTCGGTCCTGTACTAAATAAAGTCACCATTCCTTACTCTGTCAAAGGCTCCACAAAGTTACCGAGTCTTCAATTAAGTATTGAACATAATTTGACAAATTGCCGTCCTCTACTCTGATTTTTAGCTGAATTCCTATTTGGAATGAGCAATGAGTTATTTATCTTGGAGCTATTAAGTATTTTTGATGCTTTTGAAACAGTAACTAGAATACCTGAAATATGCAGACCAAAATGAAGATCTAAGTACCTATTCGGAGAACAGCAGTGATTGTGTTAAATAGATCTAGACTAGATAGTTTGTCACTAATGATTGTGATAGCCACTGGAGCAGGACAACCAGATTTCTAGAGGATAAAATCCGCCCCGGGCGGGAATCGAACCCGCGGCCTAGCACTTACAAGGCAGACGCACTACCAAGTAAGCTAACTAGGCTGGCGTTTGATGCTTTTGAAACAGTAACTAGAATGCCTGAAATGTGCAGACCAAAATGAAGAACTAAGTACCTATTCGGAGAACAGCAGTGATTGTGTTAAATAGATCTAGACTAGATAGTTTGTCACTAATGATTGTGATAGCCACTGGAGCAGGACAACCAGATTTCTAGAAGACAGATGTTTTCTGATCTCAGACGACACTATACCTCACAATTCATACCCTGACGACATCGACGTCATTGCACTATTTCCTATTTACAATGTTAGATATCAATTTACTTGTGATTAATAAGTAAAATTGCGTCTCAAAAAGATTTCAGAATAAGCGATCATCTATACAATCGCGTGGTGCTGACTTTTCCCGGCCAAACTTAGGCGGGGTGAGGTCACCGTGAGATCCCGTTCACAAAAGATGTGTTAAGCTTATACGCATCTACGAACGAAGTAGCTTTTGTGATCCATTCGCGTCCTAGAATGCATTAGGAGGGAAAGAGGAGAGATGCTGCATTGACCATCAGAACAGTATTGGAGCACCAAATCGTGACCCATTGTTTACAAATGATAAAATGGGTGATATTAATGATCAGTGGCGTAGCGTGGTCTAAATTCAAGTGTAGGTCACTCAAAACCTTGAGCCCGTTGCCCGTTGCATGGTAAAGTTTATAGTCCATGGTCGTAATGGATCACTGGTGTGGAGCCAGTCATAATCCTTATCTTGTGAAGCTAGTCATATCTTCTTCACTAGGTTATATTAGATAACAGTTTACATGGTCGGGTTCCCTTACATCAAGGATTCATCGTGTGATTTTAACACCTGGATACACCGGGGTCTCATATGCTCAAGGTCACATTGTTTGTAAAGTCCAAGTAGCTGAACTGTGCATAGCTGGATGATGGGATGGACAGTATTGTTAGGATTGCCTGTGGGCTGACGATGTTGAATGCACTAGTTTCCGACCGATCTCTTTTTCGTCTTTTGACCGATCGTCATTTGAAGGGACGTGCTCCGGTAAGGTAATTTGGGGGTTTACTGAGCCTCGTGAGGAGGATAGTCTGGGATATTCTGATGAACCTATCCATATTAAGGTCGATCGTCATTTGAAGGGACGTGCTCCGGTAAGGTAATTTGGGGGTTTACTGAGCCTCGTGAGGAGGATAGTCTGGGATATTCTGATGTACCTATCCATATTAAGGTGGGTTTGGAGATCGTGGTAATCATGGTGTGTTTGGAACATCGGGGTTCACTCAGCCTCGTGTAAACTCAAGGACTGAAATCCTAGCGAAAAAGAAAGATGGAATGTGGAGCATTTATTCTGATAAAACCCTCTTAAATATGCTTTGTTCGGAATGTGTCCAACAGTGATAAGTTCGTCCGTAGGTGCTTTTCAAATCTGCCCCCCAGTAAGACTTTTTAGTGGACTTCAGTGACTCACTTAGGTGAGGCTAATGTCCTGTATCTATCAAAATCGCGTATCCATCAAAAATCTTCTAAACTCTCAAAGGTGATAGATATCAATGAGAGATTCGTAATCAATCAAACATTTCTTTGGGAATTCAACTCTGCCTCCTATTCAGACAGCTCTAAACTTCTGACCTTTACCATTATAGCTAGGAATGCCTCTGGGCTAGAAGAATTCAGCAGAAAGTCATTTTCATTTTTTATTCCACAGTCAGTTATTTGATCTATCCTCTTGAGGTCTGGAGGCTGGAGGGAACAATAGGTCTGCAAAAACTTGTTATGACAAATTATTTAAAAGTTAAAACTTTAGATGTATTTTCTCTTTCTCATTTTTACCTTTTTAGTTGAAATAACTGTGGAACAAGCCAATTTACCCGTGACCCTTTTTCTGGGGGAACAAATCCACCTGTGTCAAAAGGAAACGAAATTTTTTGGGAACCAGATCGTACTTTGTTGACATGATTAACTTTGAGGGGAAATCATGTAGCGTATATGCCCGTATCTATCAAAATCGCGTATCCATCAAAAATCTTCTAAACTTTCAAAGGTGATAGATATCAATGAGAGATTCGTAATCAATCAAGCATTTCTTTGGGAATTCAACTCTGCCTCCTATTCAGACAGCTCTAAACTTCTGACCTTTACCATTATAGCTAGGATTGCCTCTGGGCTAGAAGAATTCAGCAGAAAGTCATTTATTCCACAGTCAGTTATTTGATCTATCCTCTTGAGGTCTGGAGACATGAATTATCAAGTTAGCAGTGTCGATGATTCCGCAGAGTCTACACTATGGTCGATCAATCGATTAAACGAGCCCCTTTATATTGCTGATCCTGCTGGCTGATTCTGGCTGGCAGTCCAAAAGGCTGAACCAGCTTAAAAAGAGGAAAACCAACCCCAAGCTACCGAGAGAGCGGTCCACGTAGCTCGGTTTTGGGGAAATAGGATTTGATTATGGTGACACTGTTTCGGAAATGGAAAGTAAAGTAAGTGGTATAGAAGTTAGCACGGTCGACTCTGAAACTGGAGGTTGATGGTTCGAGTCCAAGTCAAGTCATAAAATTTCGCGTGGTGTATTAAGCGAGGAATGATATTTGTGATTGTGACATGTATTTATGATTAAGTCCCTTTACTCCCGCTCACTTTAGAATAAGTAAAGTACTAAAGTGAGGAAGCTGCACCACTGTTAGTACAAAGCTCACACCTTGTACACTTATAATGTACCTACACTTTGTAGATACTTGTTTGTACTTAATGTACCTCTGTTTTTGTATTTTTTCTTTTGCTCATGCACAGGTCTACCAAGTCCCATCACATTACATGCCATATTTATGGGCATTAGAGTGAACTTTTGAGTTGTATGGCCGCCATATAATGATGATGATGCTGCTGCTGATGATAATGATGATGGGGTCTCATATGCTCAAGGTCCTGGGTTCGAATACCGCAGGACGTCACCGTGTTTCGTCCGGGTGTGATTTTGACTTGTGCCAGCCACACACTATTGGGTCTACCTGATAATGTGTGTGCTAATCAGGGATCAGGTAGACCTGATTAGGTGTACCTGTCAGGTCTACCTGATAGTGTGTGGCTGGCCTTAGCTATTCGTCGACCACAAATTTCGTTTGTTTCAAGCAACGAATTCCGTCCCCTTAAGTACACGGAAAGTTGTGGACTCCAATTGCTCCCATTTTGATATTTAGTGGCGTAAGGGTATACATACGAGTAGGTATACGGAAAGTAAGTCCCCTTAACTTGTATGTGATATCAGGTAACTTGGTCCGATTGTAAATGTATTTACTCTTTGGTTTTGGTGCTATTATGTTTGGCTTACAAATCTTACAATGGGGCTTTTGTCACCCATCTGATGAGAGGCATATACGTATCACTGGGTTTGAGTCTGTAGCAATACCGGCATTACAATTTGATAAATAATTTAAGCTCATAAGAGTATAATATGTGCACTACAGAACCGAATGCCGATTTTGCGTACCTGATGCAATTCCAATTATTTCAAAGAATATATACGAAGATACCCTTTCTCTCACAGAAACATTCTTTCCCTAGCAATTCGAATAAGGAAAATACTCCGTACATTGCAATTCAATTCAATCATAAAATAAGTAAAAAAACGACCAAGTAAAACAACAAAAGCTCCAGCACAAACATGGCGGAATGACAGTTATATAACGGTCATTGTGTTCAAATCCAAAGACTTTGTGGCCTCCTGACCGACTAGATTATTGATATACATTTACAGACCATTTATATGCTGAAAATGGACACACATGATCTACTAACTACTGACTGATTCTAAGCTCTACTGAGTCTAAAAGACGTCAACAACAGAACTTGTCTACCTATATTCTCGCACTTCCTTGTTCTCGCGAAGAATGCTCTTGTTTTGTAAAGTGTAAATATGTTCGTAAAGTTCACATTGTTTGTAAAGTCCAAGTAGCTGAACTGTGCATAGCTGGATGATGGGATGGACAGTATTGTTAGGATTGCCTGTGGGCTGACGATGTTGAATGCACTAGTTTCCGACCGATCTCTTTTTCGTCATTTGACCGATCGTCATTTGAAGGGACGTGCTCCGGTAAGGTAATTTGGGGGTTTACTGAGCCTCGTGAGGAGGATAGTCTGGGATATTCTGATGTACCTATCCATATTAAGGTGGGTTTGGAGATCGTGGTAATCATGGTGTGTTTGGAACATCGGGGTTCACTCAGCCTCGTGTAAACTCAAGGACTGAAATCCTAGCGAAAAAGAAAGATGGAATGTGGAGCATTTATTCTGATAAAACCCTCTTAAATATGCTTTGTTCGGAATGTGTCCAACAGTGATAAGTTCGTCCGTAGGTGCTTTTCAAATCTGCCCCCCAGTAAGACTTTTTAGTGGACTTCAGTGACTCACTTAGGTGAGGCTAATGTCCTGTATCTATCAAAATCGCGTATCCATCAAAAATCTTCTAAACTCTCAAAGGTGATAGATATCAATGAGAGATTCGTAATCAATCAAACATTTCTTTGGGAATTCAACTCTGCCTCCTATTCAGACAGCTCTAAACTTCTGACCTTTACCATTATAGCTAGGAATGCCTCTGGGCTAGAAGAATTCAGCAGAAAGTCATTTTCATTTTTTATTCCACAGTCAGTTATTTGATCTATCCTCTTGAGGTCTGGAGGCTGGAGGGAACAATAGGTCTGCAAAAACTTGTTATGACAAATTATTTAAAAGTTAAAACTTTAGATGTATTTTCTCTTTCTCATTTTTACCTTTTTAGTTGAAATAACTGTGGAACAAGCCAATTTACCCGTGACCCTTTTTCGGGAGGGAACAAATCCACCTGTGTCAAAAGGAAACGAATTTTTTTCGGAACCAGATCGTACTTTGTAGACATGATTCACTTTGAGGGGAAATCATGTAGCGTATATAGTTTTATGCGGGCCAACGCAAGTTTTCTCAATTGGACCCGTGTTGGATTCAATAGTGACAAGATTGACAGGAAACCCCTGAATTTCCTTGCGGGGACCCCTGTATGCCCGGGGCTGAGGGGTGGCATTTATACGTTTTTGCCCTAAAGTAAAATGCCGTGGTATCACCTCTGATAGATACAGACAGACCTACCAACAGGAGCTAAATTATCTTCATTTCGAGCCAGGTTGCTCTTGAGCTGAAGAGGTTACAGTAGTCTTGAGATCTAGAGTGATTGTTCTCAATTTATACGAGTCTTATTTATACGGACATGTGTAGGAATAAGCGGAGCGATTTATGAGTTATACGTCGAGTTGTAAAGTTACCTATAATGTTATACGCAGAGGATCTGTTATACTACGCCACTGATGGAATAACATATTAGTACACAGTGCTGGATGGTAAGCAGGGGCTATGGGGTTGTTTTAAAGATCCACTGTACCATCATACTGGAATAACTTATTAGTATCTAAACAGTGCTGGATGGTATAAGCAGGGTCGGACGCGTTCTCCACCACCTCACCCTCATGAAGCCCACTTATGCTCAAACTGCAAACTGTTTAGGTCTGTCACACACGTTCCGAGAGTGGCAAAAAGCTTCTGAGATGGGACCTACGAGTAGGTCTTCCAGACAGTCAGCGCGTGGGTGGTCGGCCTTAGAGCTCCATTAATATATGGTCCAATGCTATGTGGTCCAAACGAGGATAAAATGTGTCGATTATCCTCGAGTAAAAAGGACAAAAGTAGACTTAGGATAACATGTCTCCGCTGCCTGGGATTGAACCCTCGCCCTTCTGTTTACCAGGCGAGCGCCATGACCACTACGCCACCAGGGCATTTTGAACACTCCAAAATCTACTAACTTCACCACTGATGTACTTCAACTACTTGAGACCATTTATGTCGAGCTCATGTGAAGTTTTTTTCGGTTTTTCGCTTCGTCATCGAATGAAATGCATTAGGTTCCCAGTTCATGGAGGTAACCCGCTATTCTCGTAATGTACACAGTTACGCCATGGTAGGTAATGAGAGGGCAATAATAATTAAACTAATTATTTATCAAGTAGGTGGGTACTCATCTTTGGGTGAATGAGAAAGAGGCTCTAATGACACAGAAGTAGTAGGAAGTTTTACGCTTGTTTTATATAGGTCTATTAGTCTATTGGGTATGGTATGAGGTCTAATATTTTACAACTTGTAAACCTAGTTAGCTTGGAAGAGAGCCCGCCTGCCTTCTAAGCGCTAGGTCTCAGGTTCCATTCCCGGCCGGGGAGAACATTATCCCAAATAGATAGGGAAGGTTTGGATCTTCCTTTTCTCTTCCATTGCGGGACAACTTAAGACCTCCTTGTTGTTACAGTTCCCTCTTTCTGTGTTTGTTTGTTGTCTTTTTTCCCATTATAAAGTGCCGAATAATAAACTCAAATCGTCAGGTAGGTATACAACATTAGGTACAAAATCCGCATCCATATTTCCAAGATAGAAAGTTAAATTACCCCCAAATATAGGTATAGGTAGGTACATAATATAGGTTCGTACATAGTAAATATACCTACATAACTATTATTATAACTATTTTGGTCCTTATGAAAGACATTACAGAGATAGTATTAAACGAATTAGAAAAACCACCACCAAGATTACGGCTAGGCCCTAATGACGACATTGCCTGAGCAAACAATATTACCAACGCGACTCTTAATGTAATAAACTCTAATGTACTCCAAGGCGGAGAAGAAAGTACAATTCTAAACGAGTCGAGTACACAAATACATATAATAATATGTACATAAGTACAAGTCGAGAACAAAATAATATAAATGTACCTACACTGTGTACCTATAAATGGATGTAAAAGTACAAAATTGAATACCTAATAAATAAGATAATCCACAAGATGCCTGCACAGAAAGACAGATATAGATAGATCTTATAAAATCTTATCGTAGGATTGAAAAAAGTGTGAGAAGACAAATAAGAAACAACATAAAAGACAAATAAGGACGTAGGATTATTGATTAAAGGTCGATTCCTATCCTGTAATGTAATGTATCCAACATCTACATGTGATTCATAGTGATACTAAGGAAGAAGAAATAGAAGAGGACAAAGAAGACTAGAATGAAAAGAAGAAGAAGAAGAAGAAGAAGAAGAAGAAGAAGAAGAAGAAGAAGAAGAAGAAGAAGAAGGAGAAGACGAACGCAAAGAAAAGAAAGAAGACGACGACGAAGAAAAGAAAATCTTGAAAGTATAGGGTTGGTTTTGGGTTAGACACTTCAGGACTTGAAACATTTGAAAGCATAGAAAATGCCTCCGTTTAAGGGCAATCCTCCTTGAAAATCCTTATCTACCTACTTATTAATTTAATTTTATCTTACCTTACCCACACCGATGCTTTCCAGACTCAGTTACAATTACATGCAACACATGGAAACAGCTGCGCTGATTGGCCAAGAAGAGGACTGGTACTGGTAATCAGGTATGTGGCTCAATGGATTAGCCACGGAAATTACTAGTATAGTGATATACTTATTGACTATTATAGCTATAGTAAAGAATTATAGACATAGTATTATATTATAGATATCAAGTGGTATTCTTAGAGATAGTCAGCGAACGAGTAACCCATAGTGCAGTTTCCCAGATCTTCTGCATTCCTTTGTGGTAATCGTATTATTCTGGAGCACCTTACACGGTCAATCCTTGTACACGATCTTCAAGGCTTTTTACTTCTATTATGTACCTATGTGTACTAGGACGTCTTCTATTATGAACCCTTATAGTTTGTAGGTATAGTTGCCAATAAGTTCTTTCTTTTACTCCTGAGTGTGAATTTGGTGCAGTTTGCATTTCCATCATCTCTTTACTCTGAGAGCCATTTCTAAATGTTTTAAAAAGGTCATGTTGTTGCCTTCAAGATACCGGTCTATGATTTTTTTGCTGGATCTATCTTCAATAGAAATATTGTTTTGCAAAGCTCTGTCAATGAGGCTGATCAATCACAATTGAACCTAATTTCGGTCCTGTACTAAATAAAGTCACCATTCCTTACTCTGTCAAAAGCTACACAAAGTTACCGAGTCTTCAATTATGTATTGAACATAATTTGGCAAATTGCCGTCCTCTACTCTGATTTTTAGCTAAATTCCTATTTGGAATGAGCAATGAGTTATTTATCTTGGAGCTATTTTGATGCTTTTGAAACAGTAACTAGAATACCTGAAATGTGCAGACCAAAATGAAGATCTAAGTACCCATTCGGAGAACAGCAGTGATTGTGTTAAATAGATCTAGACTGGATGGTTTGTCACTAATGATTGTGATAGCCACTGGAGCAGGACAACCAGATTTCTAAAGACAGATGTTTTCTGATCTCAGACGACACTATACCTCACAATTCATACCCTGACGACATCGACGTCATTGCACTATTTCCTATTTTTACAATTTACTTGTGATTAATAAAATTGCGTCTCAAAAAGATTTCAGAATAAGCGATCATCTGGACAATCGCGTGGTGCTGACTTTTCCCGACCAAACTTAGGCGGGGTGAGGTCACCGTGAGATCCCGTTCCCAAAAGATTTGTTAAGCTTATATAGGCATCTACGAACGAAGTAGCTTTTGTGATCCATTTGCGTCCTAGAATCTGCACAGAAATGCAAGCTTTTGACACTAATGAATTCAAAGAGAAAAACGTCTACGTTTCTATTGTGCACTCAAAACCTTGAGCCCGTTGCACGCTAAAGTTTATAGTCCATGGTCGTAATGGATCACTGGTGTGAAGCCAGTCATAATCCTTATCTTGTGAAGCTAGTCAAGCTAGTCATATCTTCTTCACTAGGTTATATTAGATAACAGTTTACATGGTCGGGTTCCCTTACATCAAGGATTCACCGTGTGATTTTAACACCTGTATACACCGGGGTCTCACCTAGAATGTGCAAGCTTTTGACACTAATGAATTCAAAGAGAAAAACGTCTACGTTTCTATTGTGCACTCAAAACCTTGAGCCCGTTGCCCGTTGCATGGTAAAGTTTATAGTCCATGGTCGTAATGGATCACTGGTGTGGAGCCAGTCATAATCCTTATCTTGTGAAGCTAGTCATATCTTCTTCACTAGGTTATATTAGATAACAGTTTACATGGTCGGGTTCCCTTACATCAAGGATTCATCGTGTGATTTTAACACCTGGATACACCGGGGTCTAACATGCTCAAGGTCCTGGGGTCGAATACCGCAGGACGTCACCGTTTTTCGTCCGGGTGTGATTTTGACTTGTGCCAGCCACTCACTATTGGGTCTACCTGATAGTGTGTGTGCTAATCAGGTAGACCTGATTAGGTGTACCTGTCAGGCCTACCTGATAGTGATAGAGAGTGGCTGGCCTTAGCTAGTCGACCACAAATTTCGTTTGTTTCAAGCAACGAATTCCGTCCCCTTAAGTACACGGAAAGTTGTGGACTCCAATTGCTCCCATTCTGATATTTAGTGGCGTAAGAGTATACATACGAGTAGGTATACGGAAAGTAAGTCCCCTTAACTTGCATGTGATATCAGGTAACTTGGTCCGATTGTAATACCGGCATTACAATTTGATAAATAATTTAAGCTCATAAGAGTATAATATGTGCACTACAGAACCGAATGCCGATTTTGCGTACTTGATGCAATTCCAATTATTTCAAAGAATATACGAAGATACCCTTTCTCTCACAGAAACATTCTTTCCCTAGCAATTCGAATAAGGAAAATACTCCGTACGTTGCAATTCAATTCAATCATAAAATAAATAAAAAAACGACCAAGTAAAACAACAAAAGCTCCAGCACAAACATGGCGGAATGACAGTTATATAACGGTCATTGTGTTCAAATCCAAAGACTTTGTGGCCTCCTGACCGACTAGATTATTGATATACATTTACGGACCATTTATATGCTGAAAATGGACACACATGATCTACTAACTACTGACTGATTCTAAGATAGAACTTACCACATCTCTTGATTTGACAGACGTAGTTGTGAAATCGTCGTTCACTGGTATGAAGAATGTAGTTAGATAAGTATACGTCTTGTAGGAAGTTTTTGCTACAAGTTCAGCAGATTGTGAGCCTTCTAATTGCTCATTGGTAGAAACTTTGTTAGATTTCACATCACTCTCTGGTAGAGACTCGGTGGTAATATTTTCTTCCTCCGCCTTTGGAGTGGTAGTTGGAACTTTGGGAGTACCTCTTTTGGTAGATTCCACAGGAGTATTTGAAGATACCAATCTATCTGTCTGATGGATGGCTTTTAATTTCGCTGGTCTAATGGTCAAGATGGGCGTGGGTTCAATCCCAGCCGAGGTATCATATACGTACCTCAATATTATCAGAGACAAGGGATACCTAAATAATGTCCTTCATAGTTTTATCTATCAAATACCCTATCCTCTAATCTGGAGATATGTAAATTACCTAGATGATGAAATCTAGCGGAGATGAAAGTGCCCATCTGCTATAGAAATAATAGAAAGTAATAAAGGAAGGACAGACTAAAAATCAAAGAAATTATAAAAAAAAACTGACAGGATAGATGGGAAGAGGAAGAAAACGAATCCCTAAAAGATCAATATTATACTTGTCTACCTATATTCTCGCACTTCCTTGTTCTCGCGAAGAATGCTCTTGTTTTGTAAAGTGTAAATATGTTCGTAAAGTTCACATTATCACATTGTTTGTAAAGTCCAAGTAGCTGAACTGTGCATAGCTGGATGATGGGATGGACGGTATTGTTAGGATTGCCTGTGGGCTGACGATGTTGAATGCACTAGTTTCCGACCAATCTCTTTTTACTTCAGCTCGTTCTTCTACTCTTTCTTCGTGTTTGCGTTTATTCAATTCATTTTTCCATCACCCTGTTTTTCGTCTTCTTTTTCTCCTCACTCCCCGTTTTCTTCGTCTTATTCTTATCTTTTTTTTCATCTTTGTCTTTCCTCTTTCTCCGTCATTTTTGCCTTCTTCCTTTCTCTTTTTATTCTTGTCTTCTTCTTCCTTCGTCTTATTCTTATCTTTTTTTTCATCTTTGTCTTTCCTCTTTCTCCGTCATTTTTGCCTTCTTCCTTTCTCTTTTTATTCTTGTTTTCTTCTTCTTTTTCTCCTTCTTTTTCTTTACGGCATTCTTCTTCTCCTTAATCTTCTTCTTCTTTTCCTTTTCTCGATATCAGGTTCACGCTCCAGTGGCATAAGTGTAAGTTCTTTTTTTTTTTTTTTTTTTTTTTTTTTTTTTCATTATAAAGTGCCTAATATTACAAATCGTCAGGTAGGTATACAACATTAGACATTAGGTACAAAATCCGCATCCATATTTCCAAGATAGAAAGTTAAATTACCCCCAAATATAGGTATAGGTACATAATATAGGTTCATACATAGTAAATATACCTATACATATAACTATTCTTATAACTATTTTGGTCCTTATGAAAGGTACATAATATAGGTTCGTACATAGTAAATATACCTACATAACTATTATTATAACTATTTTGGTCCTTATGAAAGACATTACAGAGATAGTATTAAACGAATTAGAAAAACCACCACCAAGATTACGGCTAGGCCCTAATGACGACATTGCCTGAGCAAACAATATTACCAACGCGACTCTTAATGTAATAAACTCTAATGTACTCCAAGGCGGAGAAGAAAGTACAATTCTAAACGAGTCGAGTACACAAATACATATAATAATATGTACATAAGTACAAGTCGAGAACAAAATAATATAAATGTACCTACACTGTGTACCTATAAATGGATGTAAAAGTACAAAATTGAATGCCTAATAAATAAGATAATCCACAAGATGTCTTTATAGATAGGTAGATCTTATAAAATCTTATCGTAGGATTGAAAGAAGTGTGAGAAGACAAATAAGAAACAACATAAAAGACAAATAAGGACGTAGGATTATTAATTAAAGGTCGATTCCTATCCTGTAATGTATCTAACATCTACATGTGATTCATTAATGATACTAAAGAAGAAGAAAAAGAAGAGGACAAAGAAGACTAGAATGAAAAGAAGAAGAAGGAGAAGACGAACGCAAAGAAAAGAAAGAAGATGACGACGAAGAAAAGAAAATTTTGAAAGTATAGGGTTGGTTTTGGGTTAGACACTTCAGGACTTGAAACTTTTGAAAGCATAGTAAATGCCTCGGTTTTCGGTTTACCAAAGGGAGCGGGTGATCCTTCTTGAATCCTGACCTCCTTATTTCATTAATTTTATTTTATCTTACCTTACCCGCACTGATGCTTTCCAGACTCAGTTACAATTACAACACATACCTGAAATCAGACAAAATACAAAAACACTTTTATTTAACATTCCTTTAAAACAATTGCTGCAAAAAGGTATAAGATCAGAATAAATTGAAGGCTTTATACAAGGAAAACCTGGCTCTGCTCAGGCCTCTTTCGGATTAAAACTGTTGAGGCGTGAGTTACCTACATGTTTTAGGATCTGACTCGTTGACTGAGAAGTCTACTGAAAAGAGTAGTTCTTTTTTATAACTCACTCACTCACTCTTTACACATCTTTACATCTTTACTAAAAGTTGGAGAACCACTGACAATCTCTACTAAAAGGACTGTGGACCACTGAACTTAAACAGAACATAAACACATCTTTACTAAAAGTTGGAGAACCACTGACAATCTCTACTAAAAGGACTGAGGACCACTGAACTTAAACAGAACATAATAGGTATAAGAACTTATTCAATGTTAAACACAAAACAAAAGTTGGATCTCAAATATTTTGACACCTTAACCACTCCAACCTGTTACACGCAAGCACATTTCTCTCATTGAAAATTTTCCATCACGATCTTAGTCCGATCCTTGATTCATCACGATTTCGATTTTTCTTTTGATTTCAGCAGCAGGCGATCACGATTATTCGACGTTCTGTGGATCGATTCAAACGTTTGAAATCGAATCAGAATCGCTATTTGAGAGTCGGAATTGAAGCCCGGTACACAAGCTTTGACATTTCTCCCAAGCTCTGACATTTCTCGAAAACCGATCTTGTACGGCTCTCTAATCATGGTTCTTGTTGAAGAAGTCTCGTCCGGAGCTGAAGATAAATCCATTCTGAATATTGTAGACCGAAATCGTCAAAAATTTCGCCTGCGGCGTGGCTCGCCCCAAATCGGCTTCGTGGGATTACGGCTCCCGAAGGTAAGGTTAGTGTGGCCACCCCTGCTCTAAAGACTCTATACATCATTTTTTTTTTTCGCCGTGAGTCAAAAATAAACCCTTTTTTGTCTTAAATAAACCCATACAGCCACTATTTGAGATCGAACCAAACAAGCCAGGATATAATTTCAGATCCGGACGGACGGATAGACCTAGGAAACAGCTGCGCTGATTGGCCAAGAAGAGGCCAAACAAGCCAGGATATAATTTCAGATCCGGACGGACGGATAGACCTAGGAAACAGCTGCGCTGATTGGCCAAGAAGAGGACTGGTACTGGTAATCAGGTATGTGGCTCAATGGATTAGCCACGGAAATTACTAGTATAGTGATATACTTATTGACTATTATAGCTATAGTAAAGAATTATAGACATAGTATTATATTATAGATATCAAGTGGTATTCTTAGAGATAGTCAGCGAACGAGTAACCCATAGTGCAGTTTCCCAGATCTTCTGCATTCCTTTGTGGTAATCGTATTATTCTGGAGCACCTTACACGGTCAATCCTTGTACACGATCTTCAAGGCTTTTTACTTCTATTATGTACCTATGTGTACTAGGACGTCTTCTATTATGAACCCTTATAGTTTGTAGGTATAGTTGCCAATAAGTTCTTTCTTTTACTCCTGAGTGTGAATTTGGTGCAGTTTGCATTTCCATCTCTTTACTCTGAGAGCCATTTCTAAATGTTTTAAAAAAGTCATGTTGTTGCCTTCAAGATACCGTCTATGATTTTTTTGCTGGATCTATCTTCAATAGAAATATTGTTTTGCAAAGCTCTGTCAATGAGGCTGATCAATCTGATCACATAAGGTCCACCTGGATCTAGATTAGATTGCAAGATTTACCTACAAACACCTATAACATGTTATTGAAGGAAGGCCTACATAAATCACAGCAAAATGTTATAGGTTGATGCCTAGAGTATAAACATAGTAAGTACGTACGATAGGTTTGTAACTGATGGCAATAATAAGCATCTGTATGAAATGAAGTACCCTACTAAATGCATCGTAGTAAATTGTAAATAAGACTACAAATTAGGTGGACCCTTGTCTGTAGTCTACTTACTCGTAAAGGTAAAAGCATAATGAATAGCTAGGTATAATTTTGAGATGTACCCAAACATCTCAAAATTATACCAAAACCTTTAAGGATAACACATAACACAATATTGTAAGTAACCATTAACCACTTCTTGATACATTTTTTAAATTTAAATCCTATATCAAAACCCAATGCTTTCGGGCTAAAGATGCCTCCAAAATACACCACAGTATGTTGGTGTCGTTGTTGTTGTTTTGTTGTTGGTGTGCTGTTTTTGTTTTGTTGTTGGTGTGCTATTGTTGTTTGTTTTGTTGTTCGAGTTGTTTTTGGAGGAAAATTCGGCGCGGCGATAGAAAGAAACAGGTGGACAGGGAATCATAGTAACGTAGGAAGTTGACGGATTCTCCATTTGTATCGTTAATATCTCCGTAAATAATGATTTCTCAGAAAATTCAAGATAATGGGATTAAAGAGGACAAAAAGGGGTACTTTTCTATTAGGAGAAATTCAATGGGTTTCAGTGGAAACTTGAAGAAAAATCGAATTGAAAAAATGGTAGTTTTTAAAGAGATACAAAAAAATCTTTTTCTCAAGCTTTTGGTTGTGTTTGAGGGAGGGTTTTACCAAAACAGGGAATCTTTTCTTTTAGTAAATTTTGTGTTCTTTTCAATGGTGCAATCATTTTTTTATTATCTTTATTGGTTCAAGAGATAAAGGCTTTTTAAGGGGGCAAGGTATGAAAAATGTTGAAAAACAGAAAATCCTTCATAACTCCGCCCCTGTTGAAAATCGGATCTGTCCAGATAGCTTTTTCTGGTAGCCCTTTAGGTCCTGCATCAACCCTCAAGCGTTGTACAGTCGTTCGCGGGACACCCTGTATAATACGGTCGTAACAGAGGACCACAGGTAACTTACTGTTTATTTTCCTCCTTCTTACACCATCAACCAAGACAGAGTGGTGAGAAGTTATTAAGTGGCCAGCGTCACCACCTAGGTGTTTGTGTTTGTCATGAAGCAAACCTCACACCAAACCTCTCTGGTCCTAGAACCTCACCACATCCTCGTAGTCACCACACATTCTGGTAAATTCCAACCGGCCTGGTTACGTAACCTCTATTCTATTGCTTTGATACCTTTATGGATTTCGTAGTAAACCTTCATTCGGACTACTCAAATAAAATTAATAGAGTGAGAAGTTATTAAGTGGCCAGCGTCACCACCTAGGTGTTTGTCATGAAGCAAACCTCACACCAAACCTCTCTGGTCCTAGAACCTCACCACATCCTCATAGTCACCACACATTCTGGTAAATTCCAACCGGCCTGGTTACGTAACCTCTATTGAATTGATACCTCTATGGATTTCGTAGTAAACCTTCATTCGGACTACTCAAATAAAATTAATAGATACCTACTCAAGTGTCCAAAGTCTTAGAAGTCTAAAATTAACCAAGAGGTACTCGAGTGTCCGAAGTCTTAGCACCAAGCAAAGCGGCAATGAAGTGAGGTAATACCAAATTGCTGACCGACTAACCCAATGGAAGGGTTGCAAGTTTACAACACCCGAAAATGAGTGGCTTCATTTGAAGAAAGGTGAACAAATACTTGATATACGAGTATTAGCCACGTGGGAGGACCAGGTACCAGGATTAAACCAATCGAAGAGAGTTCTGAGTTTAAACTCGACAATTTTGCACCCAGTTTCATTGCTAACTAGTCTAGCCACTAATGTTTGCACATAATATGTACACGTGTTTTGGCACTAAAATCTGACCATCGAAAATTTGACCCGATTACATTACTTTCCTTCCTATAGGATAAGGAAAGTAAAAATTAGGTATGCCTCTGTTTTAAAACCAAGATTATATGAATGTTATAACTGCGTTAAAAAGAGTTGCTTGTTGTTGCTGTCTTATATTGCCATGTTAAACCTGGGATAAAGAACATCAAAATACAGATGAAACCCGGTTCGAATCAAGTGCCTGTTATGGATTGGCATAAAGCTAACATCAGAATCGTGCATACGAAATCGAGAGGATACCAGGGGCCGTCCACAGGGGGCTCATTGTCGATTTGCCCCCAGGACAGGGTTCTCAAGGGGAGCCCAAAACAAGCCGTCCTCTCACCACAAAAAAGGGAAAATCAAATACGAATAAATACATACTCGTATATAGGTAGGTACCTAATTTAGTAAAAAATACCTTATTTTTTCAAAAGGTTTGATAGAGGGGACTGTAATTGTAAAGGTCTTATCGCCCCGAAAGCGAGAGAAGTAAGACAGGATAGGAGAAAGACAGTCGTTCCGAGAACGAACTTGATCTGTTAGGGGAATTCATACACAAAAAGCCCAGTCTGAGTCTAGGCGTACGGGCAACTGCCCCAAAAGATTGGTTAAGCTTATGAATCTTGGGATAAAATCCGCCAAAAATACCCTCTGTATAACGTTTTGTTTGGGAAAAATAGTTCCGAAGAGGGCCCCACTGTGGGAGGTTGGAGCGCCCCATTGCTGGAGGTAGCCCCCCGCGGGCCCGGTTGACGGCCCTGAAGGCCAGCACGACATTGGTTCTGAACAAGATCGATCCGAAATCTTCTCCTTTTCACTTGATCAAGTTTTGATCGTAATGTTCTCTCACGCTTACACAGAACCGGGCTTCAATGGCAAATGCTGCAAAGTGCACTTGTTACGAACCACGTGGTAAGTTCTTGCTTCTTGGTCGAATGAGATATTAAAATGTCAAATTCCATAGCGTACCTAGTAGATACGTAGAAGCTTAAACCCATCCTTTGGGGCTGTTTATTGATCAAGTTGTGATCATATTGCTCTCTCACGCTTGCACAAAAAAGGGGCTTGAATGGCAAATGCTGCAAAGTGCACTTGTCACTAACCACGTGGTAAACTAAGTTTTTGGTCGAATAAGAACTTTACCCTTTTGCTTCTTGGTCGAATGAGATCTCAAAATGTCAACTCCCGTAGCGTAGTAGTCAAGACGCTTAGTGGAATGGTGCCTCCTTTGCTATTAATTCTCATCTAATTGTATCATCATTTTACACTTTCAATTCCGCCACTCGATTAAAGTAGCTACTCAATTGTCCTCACGAGGCTAAGCGCACCCCGAACTCCAAGCTTGTAAATTTATTCCTTTATGCCTGGCATCAGAAGTCAGGTATTCCCAAACGCATAAAATACCTAAGATCTCGGTCAGACTGCTGGCGTAAGGGCACTTTATAGCTCTATTCGATCAGGATAAACAAGTTCGAAAATCTCCTAGAATCTAGATGGATGAGTATCAAGTCCTTTTCCTCTAAACTATCTGAGAATATTTTAACTATAGGTTTCTTCTTCTCGCAGTACCAAGATAGTAAAATTTAGTTCATATGAAATGATTAATGGCTTAGCACTTGTTGCATTTGACCTATGTGTCAGGCAAGAAAAGTATGGTATTATCTAAATTGCTAATACATAGTTAACTTCGGTCTAGATATTAGATTCCAGTCGGAAAGTCAGTAGCGTAGGGGAAATGTAATACTTTCAAGTGCTTTTAGGAAATGAAGAGTGATTCTGCAAATACTAAGGTAAAAGGTACTATTGTTCCCCTCGACCTGTGAAAGTGTAACAATAACAACCAGTGTTTTCCCTCATTAATTTGCTTTTGTTCTTTCCCTGTTTGTGTACCTATATGAGTATCTCCTATTTATGATCAGTACCTATCTATTATCAGGGCCACACTCTGAATGTAGACCTAGTTTAACCCATTCCGTACATGGGTATCATATGTGATAGACACCTATGTGTCCTCTGGGTACCTGGGTATCAAATATGATAGACAGTGATAACCCTACTTTCAGAGCCTGTATATCAAATACGATAGACTTTTTATGAACATTTTTATATTCATTGGACTCCTCATGATCTCACAAACACGGCAATATGCTTGGTTTTTGAATGACGCAAATAGCAAAAAACCTATAGGGGTTTTTTTACCACCTCTTTTTGACACTTATTATATTACCTATTATGGTCTTCTGAAATGAAAATAATGATATTTCAGTACTTTATAACATAAAGAATGTATTTGAATTATGAAGAAATTATAAAGTAGGTATTCTAATAATAATAAAAAGGAAAAACAGTAGGAAATTAGTAGGTACAACTACAAAAAGAACAAAGTGTTCAAAAACAAACAAAATTGAATCAAATAAAATCAGTACCTAACTTATTGCAATCAGTAGGTAACAACTTTTTGTTTTTTTTTTTTTTTTTTTGTTCTTTTTTTTTTTTTTTTTTTTTTTTTTTTTTTTAGATTTCGAACTTTCACTGGGACTATGAGGCAAGATATCCGAAGCTATGTATTAATATGGGTCCTTATTTTTTACTTTTTTCGCCTGGTTTGAGTTACCCTGATAGTTGAAAACTGTCTATTATCCGGATCAAGATCTGTATATAGGTATTTCTGAAATATCCGGTTTTTCAGACCCTCGGATTTCTGTTCCGGATAATCCCAGAGTTTTAGCCCTTGTAGAAAACTCTACTAATAAAAGAGCTGTACTCGTATCTAATAAAAACATCTACTAATAATATCTCATCTTCTTTTTCTTCTCCTTTTCCCATGTACAGACGGGGTCGGCGTTTCTCGTCATCCCTCAATCAGCCCTAGAGAGATCGCTTTTGGATGACATTTGCTTTGGCTACAAAATTTTACGAGTGGATAATATCCTATTGTAATTGTAATAATGAAACATCCACTAGATACCAAACATACTCTCAGCATCCCATTGAGAGTCATCGTGACGTAACAATATTTCTCTTGAAACAAAATCAATAGAGTTGCAATATCAACAATCTATATTCTATCTGGTATTAGAATACATCTATAGGTAAACCTGGTACCTTATAGGATGTGGTGATATGCTAAACACTTTCTCCGATACCAAACATCCCGTGGTATGAGACTATCAGATGCCAGAATAACCATCTTATGCCAGAATAACTATCAGATGCAAGAATATCCAGATGATCAGGAATACCACGCAAAGCGAGAGAGATGAGGAAAGGGAGCTTGTGAATGAATTATTTGATGGAAGAGGGAGAGAGAGAACGGGGGAAAGAGAGAGAGAGAAGAGAAGGTATATCTAGTACCTTATAGGATGTGGTGATATGCTAAACACTTTCTCCGGTACCAAACATCCCGTCGTATGAGACTATCAGATGCCAGAATAACCATCATATGCCAGAATACCTAACTACTATCAGATGCAAGAATATCCAGATGATCAGGAGGAATACCACGCAAAGCGAGAGAGATGAGGAAAGGGAGCTTGTGAATGAATTATTTGATGGAAGAGGGAGAGGGAGAACGGGGGAGATGTGGATATCCTCAAGCACTATCACAAATTCAGCACCACAAGGAAAAAAAGTCTATAAACTTGAATATACCATGGAACTTGAAGATACTATGAAATAGAGGAAGACCAAGGAACAATACTTTCTACAACCTCAGGGCCTAGACCTTCAAGACCAGAGTGTACTGAAAGTACAAAACCATGTTCAAAGTTGGTCTCACAATACGCGGACTACTAGATCCATTTCTAAACACTGTGCTGAAATAGCTCAAACATGTAACACTGATACACTTTTCATATAACGAACAATTAACACATTAAACTTCTAGCACAGTTCTCACAGCTCTAATAAAAAGTGAGTTGAAAAAATATGTACATCCAGAAGAAACAACTCATGTAAAAATTCTCAAGAATATTACTCAGTTTTTTCATATAACGAACAATTAACACATTAAACTTCTAGCACAGTTCTCACAGCTCTAATAAAAAGTGAGTTGAAAAAATATGTACATCAAGAAGAAACAACTCATGTAAAAATTCTCAAGAATATTACTCAGTCATACGTGCGAGTATATCTATTGTGATTCTATCATTGAAAGAATAAATATCTATGAAAAAATATGATTTGAGTAATTTTTCCAACGGATGAAATTTATTGTTTGTTATTAAATGTTTGTTTGCTCTGTGAAAGAATAAATATCTATGAAAAAATATGATTTGAGTAATTTTTCCAACAGATGAAATTTATTGTTTGTTATTAGATGTTTGTTTGTTTGTTTGTTCTGTTGAATGGATTGCAGTTAGGTCTTGTATCTTGTAAAGTTGCATATCTATTCAATACACAAAACAAGTTTTGAGCATGTAATATGAATAATAAGTTAATAGGTAAAGTTAATGACCAACTTATTTGATTTGCAAGATTTAATGAGAAGTCACTTTGTAATATGTGTGAAGGGAAATTGCTTTATGCAGCTTGTTTCTTGTTTGTACGAGTACAACTAATAGATTCTCTGTTATAGGTTATCTAAGTTATTTGATTTGCAAGATTTAATGAGAAGTCACTTTGTAATATGTGTGAATGGAAATTGCTTTATGCAGCTTGTTTCTTGTTTGTACGAGTACAACTAATAGATTCTCTGTTATAGGTTAACCAGTAAACTTATTGAATTAGTCAATTACCAATGTGTCTGCTTTACTGCAGAGATTGTTTTTGCTGCTGTCTTGTCTCCAATCAAACCTTAATAGAACGTCTAGTTAATATTCCCATTTTGTTTTTTGGATCAACAAATGTCCGATTTTGAATGATCAAAATAATCAGGTCTCTGAATTTCGAAACATTCGCTTTAAACAAAAGTACACTTGGGAGATTAATACAATCTTGGTTTTGGATTCCCATTTTGGTTTTTGGATCAACAAATGTCCGATTTTGAATGATCAAAATAATCAGGTCTCTGAATTTCGAAACATTCGCTTTAACAAAAGTACACTTGGAAGAACAATACAATCTTGGTTTTGGCTGTCTGTCAAACTTGATCAGGTTCTCAGGCATTTTCACTATTGATACAGTGAGTGATACACATAAGGTCCTAATTGATATGTTCACTATTGATACAGTGAGTGATACACATAAGGTCCTAATTGATATGTTCATGGACACACAGATTGCCATCTCCAAAGATATACCCTACTAAAGACCATCGGGAGAACAAAAGATACAAATCTGTACAAGACTTGGGGTTATTCGATTTGACATCTAACATTGCATTGTTCCAAACGTTCTAATTTTATCTATATCAAATCTGCTCGATACTACTAGTCCTATTATTAGACACTCATATCTTCGGTTTCATCTTGAGTTTGATTTAAGTAGTGGAATAATGCGAGTTGGTGGATTCCCGTAGCCCAAGATGGCATGAAACATCGTCTCTGCCATACCTAAGGTTAAATTTTGTGTAGGTATTCGAATGAAAGTTAAAACAAGCGTGAAGATAAGAAATCTTCTTCTTCGTCGTCTTCTTCTTCTATGTTGTTGTTGTTGTTGTTGTTGTTGTTGTTGTTGTTGTTGTTGTTGTTGTTGTTGTTGTTGTTGTTGTTGGTGTTCTTGTTTTTGTTGGTGTTGTTGTTTTTGTTGGTGTTGGTGTTGTTGTTGTTGGTGTTGTTGTTGGTGTTGTTGTTGTTGGTGGTGTTGTATTTCCACAGCCACCCATAAAGACGTCACCCCGTACATTTCTCTCCTGGCCAATTCAAATTGAAAAAAAAAATCAGAACTGCCTAAAGGTCTACACATACTTCAATGAGTCTGATGTCGACCTTGATTCACATTGGACATTGTTCATAATTATGTCATTCCGCTGCTAATATAACTTTACGTGTCTTGTATAACAAGCCCCCTCGAAACGGACAAATGGCCTACAAGCTAGGACTATGGACGAAGGACTGCCAGGGACGGACGCTTTGTGACCGTTTTTGTTTTGTAGCAATGAGAAACAATATTAGCTATATGTATTGTTTCTCTATATTGGGCTTTGGGAGAACAGCTGTGAGTTAAGGGCAAAGCTATACATATTAGACTTAATTATGTGGTCTGTGTCATAGCATGCCAATCCTGTAAAAGTGTAAAATGTCCCTCATCGAATCGGCAAGATGAGACACAATACTTCCCAATTTAGGTGCTGACCGGCTGGGTTAACACAAGAACACCAGTAATCCGTTGAAATATTTGAAAGCTTTTCCAAGGGATTCCCCTTGTTTGGTCTTTGCCGACATCCAGTCTTTTGCTGACGGTATAAATAAGGCAATTCTAACGTAAGAAGTGCAAGGATAGAGAGCCATCTCAGAAAACAAAACATCAAGACAGTAAAGTTGACTGAGTTAACTTCAATGAAATGTGTTGTGAAATTCTAGAAAGGCGTCTGAAACCAGCTAAGCACTTCCGTTCTTCACATACCTACCTTTCGACTGTCTTCAAAATTCATCTTTCGAGAAGATCCATTTTTGGCAACTATGTTTCAACACTTTCAATTTCAACAGGTATTCACATAGTGCATGATCAGGAGTATCAGGACTATGTCTATCTGAGTCACTTTCATTATTTCATTTCATATCGATTGACAATTTTTGTCCATTGTCCACGCCTGAGTCTGCAGTGTCCACCGGCCGATTTGAAGGTTGCATAAGAGCCAAGCTGCACCTAAGGTGTGAACGAGCATTGTTATTCATTCGATATGATCGTATGTTGGTCGATCGTACAGGATTGCATGAGAGAATCGGATTCAAAGTCATTGTCTATTCGGTGTGCAGGGCCTGCTCACAGCCTCACCCGACCCCGGTGAAAACTTCAGGAATGGGCCCCAGGGCCCCTCGTAACAATTTCTTACAAATACGAAGGTAAAATAATAATAGTCCTAATACTGCTCGCATAGGACTGAAAAGTCCCTTTAACCCAGCCGTAGGCTACTACTATTATTGTGGTCAAATTCTCAAATTATATTGAGGATAAAATTTCATACCTTGGCTGGGATTGAACCCACGCCCTCCTGTTTGACAGGCGAGCGTCTTGACCACTACACCACCGAGGCAGGTACTAGGTACACACTTGTATTTCATTTTCCGGGCCGGGGGCAAATAGGACCGGATGGACCTCATAAGAATGGCCCTGCACCTGTGGAAATTTATTGTGCTCCAGAAGACGATTTATTACAGAGCTGAGATTTGTTTCAAAGTTTCAATAAAAGCAACAAAGACATCCCGTCTGTCATTCAAGTAGGTTGGTGTTTATTTATGGCGTACCTAGAAGACAAGTGTGAAAAGGGTCAAATTGTTAATCTCTGGGTGTAGCTTTTAGCCAACAGTGTAGCTTCCTTCGAGCAGCATAGGACGCGTTTTGTTCTCACAACTCATCAGCTAGGCAACTAAGGTATTGCTCTCAGGTGGGTGCCATACTGCCACAAGCTCATTTTTCTTCTCCTGAACTGCTAAAATAAAAATTGTAGATAATGATTTGAATGTTTGCAATAATTTGTTTCGTTATTTCGCAGAATCCTTCTGTCTCAATTATCTGTATTGCATCGAAATGTGGGCTCCTACATTTGATAGTGAAGAAAGGTGGTCTGTAAGCTGGATACCTATACGGAAATACATTATTATATCACATTTCCGTACTTTTGAGCACTTATGAAGATATCTTGACACCCACTTTTGGGGTCTATTTTCTTAGTTTTTAAAAAGAGACGTTACTGAGCAACGGTGACTCTGGGTGTAGCTTTTAGCCAACAGTGTAGCTTCCTTCGAGCAGCATAGGACGCGTTTTGTTCTCACAACTCATCAGCTAGGCAACTAGGTATTGCTCTCAGGTGGGTGCCATACTGCCACAAGCTCATTTTTCTTCTCCTGAACTGCTAAAATAAAAATTGTGTTGCCAGCCTATCATTGATTGGTGAATCAATAGTTGATTTACCAATCATTGAAATAGTTGCTGGAAGGAAAATACTTACGCTTTTCAATTAACAGAACAGGGCTGATGACGCAACAGCTTTTTTCCACCCACAACCTATTATACTCTTTATGATTAGTGCTATTATAAAAACACACTTGATTGCATTTGTTTGGGAGTTATTCAATTCATTATTTTTAATCGGTCTGAAAAAAATTGGCTCGAAGACCATGCTTGACTAAGATTTGAATTGCAAGGCCAATTGAAGTGCCCCAGGTGACTACAAACAGTACAAACCTATTGAGTAGGTACCTATCTACCTATGGATAAGTTTACTTGTCTAATGCCCTATACAAACTCATGCCCATGGATAAGTTTAGGTACTTGTCTGATACCTACCAATGCCCTGAAGTTCCGGGACATTGTAAATTGGTGTGGCGTCACCCATCTTGGTAACCATGACATGGGACATGGATATAGCGAGAGGCACTTTGGGTATTAATTATAATCACGAATCAGAAGACTTTATTGCAAACCAAATGACGCAAGGAAATCTATAGGACTTACCAGAATCTTCAATACATATCTACTATTACCTACATACACTTGTACCTATGTATTGGTATAGTGCTACATTGTATAGAAAATAGGAAATTATCAAAGTGAGAGAGCATATATCTACAAAATACCTACTTTTTGGCAATTCAGGCTTCCTTGTGTTGAAGTAAAACCAAACAATTAGCGATTATGAGTACGATATTTTTCTCTCACGCATCTGTGGATATCCTGAAGCACTATCACAAATTCAGCACCACAAGGAAAAAAAGTCTATAAACTTGAATATACCATGGAACTTGAAGATACCATGAACGAAGTATCCTCAAGCACTATCACAAATTCAGCACCACAAGGAAAAAAAGTCTATAAACTTGAATATACCATGGAACTTGAAGATACCATGAAATAGAGGAAGACCAAGGAACAATACTTTCTACGACCTCAGGGCGTTCTTCATAATCTGGGAGGGCAAATGATGATACATATCATGATGGAAGACTCAAATGATGATACTGTTTCGACCATCGACCATCGGCATCGCTCCTGAATACTCTTGATGATCCTGAGATGAGTTTTGATTTGGATTTTACCTAAAGTACAGAGGACAGTAGAAGACCAAGAAGAAGACTTCAGCAAAAGCGAACGCTTGCAAGGTCAAGATATAGAGACTTTGAGGATATTCAAATCGATCTCTTACCTGAAACAAAACAAGATATTGAGAAATTATTAGGTATAAAGACATAACAAACAAGCAAGTTCAGAGGTTTTTTACGAAGAGATTTTGATAGAGAGATTTACAAGTTAAACTAGGCTGGTAAATGACTCTTTGAAGATCCAGGTCTTCTAAGAGTCATTTACCATCCAGGTGGTCTTCAAAGGTGACATTAAAACTGATCTTTTTCTTCGCCTTTTACCGTGTACAGGGATCGGCGTTTTTTGTCAGCCTCTCAATCAGCCCTAACTAGGGTGATTGCTCTTCGCAGTCTGGATGACATTAAAACTGATAGTGATGAAAAATTACCAACTTAGGGGTACCTTACCTTTAGGAGATCCTTGGATTCCTCTATAGAGACTTTGAGGATATTCAAATCGATCTCTTACCTGAAACAAAAGAGGATAATGAGAAATTATTAGGTATAAAGACATAACAAACAAACAAGCAAGTTCAGAGGTTTTTTACGAAGAGATTTTGATAGAGGGATTTACAAGTCTAGGCTGGTAAATGACTCTTTGAAGATCCAGGTCTTCAAAGAGTCATTTACCATCCAGGTCTTCAAAGGTGACATTGAAACTGATCTTTTTCTTCGCCTTTTACCGTGTACAGGGAGCGGCGTTTTTTGTCAGCCTCTCAATCAGCCCTAACTAGGGTGATTGCTCTTCGAGTCTTCGCAGTCTGGATGACATTAAAACTGATAGTGATGAAAAATTACCAATACCTACAAGAAAGTCACTAGACAAAAAATACACATACATAGGTACAGAACACAGATACACATAAATAAAGATAATTACTACCTATTTGCCCTCATGTTACCTGTGTGTAGGCAATGAAGTCATCTCCAGACACAGATAATTATATACCAATTCTTAAACAGATATGGGTGGGTTTCAAGTTATAACTCATAGGTAATTATGTAACGAGAGAGTATAAGAAATTATTCATTGGTAACTTTTGCCCAGTCATTAACTATTTCTATAACTTTTTTTTTAGAAGTTAGAGTGCTCAGACGACTCGGACATATGTATGTAGGTTTGTAGGTAAATAATTATGTAGGTAGCTAGGTTTATGACATTACAATTTTCAAGGCTAACTTCATAGCAATGCATATTCTGGGCTAAGTTTACATGCAGCTATAGATAGACCAAATTATGTAGGTAGCTAGGTTTATGACATTACAATTTTCAAGGCTAACTTCATAGCAATGCATATTCTGGGCTAAGTTCACATGCAGCCATAGACAGACCCAATAAAAACAATTTGCAGGATTGGAGGCACCGCTGTGACTCACACAGTTTGACGGGCCAAGCACACACCCTTAGGTCCAACCCCTAACCATGAAATATAGGTCTCAAACACTGTAAAAATCCTTAACACCCAACAATAAGTGATATTAAGTGCAGAAACATGATCAGATAATTCAGGTAGGTATCTAGTTTTACGATTTCGTACGAAGTTTTATCGGGCGATCGAACGCTTTCGAACTTTTCGCACAATGAGAATTTTCCGATATTTCGAAAGCAATTCGTTAGAAATCTGATCAAAATACAAAACCGTTCAACGAAAGTTCATTATTTTTGCGAACATTTTTGTGTAGGAATACAGGAAAAAGTAAGACCGAATTTCTTCTAGAAACCAAAGTGTTTTTAAGATTAAAATTGCCATAAAAGTAGATGTAATTCAACTGTAGTTAGATAAAGAAGTAGTTAGAATTTAGATGATTAAAATTGAACCATCTTAGTTCTGAGTTTGGAGTCTTCCGAAATACAATCTCAGCATCTTTTTGGAGTTCAGAAGTATTGTGACTGCCGACTTTCTTTCCTATCACCCCAAAAGGTTGCTGAAAAATCAGTGTTCTGAATATGGTCTCTAGAAGAAATTTGCTCTTACTTTTTCCTGTATTCCTCCCCAAAACGTTCGCAAAAATAATGATCTTTCGTTGAACGGTCTAGTTTCATTATTTAAATGTTAACAAATAACCAGACTTCCTATCACCCCAAAAGGTTGCTGAAAAATCAGTGTTCTGAATATGGTCTCTAGAAGAAATTTGGTCTTACTTTTTCCTGTATTCCTCCCCAAAACGTTCGCAAAAATAATGATCTTTCGTTGAACGGTCGTCTTGTAGTTTCATTATTTAAATGTTAACAAATAACCAGATAGTAGTTAGAATTTAGATGATTAAAATTGAACCATCTTAGTTCTGAGTTTGGAGTCTTCCGAAATACAATCTCAGCATCTTTTTGGAGGTCAGAAGTATTGTGACTACCGACTTTCTTTCCTATCACCCCAAAAGGTTGCTGAAAAATCAGTGTTCTGAATATGGTCTCTAGAAGAAATTTGGTCTTACTTTTTCCTGAAAAGAAGAACACAATAACTTTTACTCTTCACCTCTTATTTACTCTTCACCAACTTTTACTCTTCACCTTCACCTCTTCACCTTCTCTTATTGTGTTCTTCTTTTCAAGATGAATCTTCACAAAGTTACGTCAGAATCTATCAATATGTTACTTTCTCCTGTATTCCTCCCCAAAACGTTCGCAAAAATAATGATCTTTCGTTGAACGGTCGTCTTGTGAAACTTATTTAAATGTTAACAAATAACCAGATGTTCTTCATAATGTTGAAGGGCAAGTAATACTGTTTCGACCATCGACCGTCGGCATCGCTCCTGAATACTCTTGATGATCCTGAGATGAGTTTTGATTTGGATGTGATCAAGTTATCATTGATTGGTGAATCAATAGTTGATTTACCAATCATTGAAATAGTTGCTGGAAGGAAAATACTTACGCTTTTCAAATTATTAACAGAACAGGACTGATGACGCAACAGCTTTTTTCCACCCACAACCTATTATACTCTTTATGATTAGTGCTATTATAAAAAAAAACACACTTGATTGCATTTGTTTGGGAGTTATTCAATTCATTATTTTTTTTAATCGGTCTGGAAAAAATTGGCTCGGAGTCTCGGAGACCATGCTTGACTAAGGTTTGAATTGCAAGGCCAATTGAAGTGCCCCAGGCGACTACAAACAGTACAAACCTATTGAGTACCTATCTACCTATGGATAAGTTTACTTTTTTAATGCCCTATACAAACCCATGCCCATGGATAAGTTTAGGTACTTGTCTGATACCAATGCCCTGAAGTTCCGGGACATTGTAAATTGGTGTGGCGTCACCCATCTTCGTAACCATGACATGGGACATTGGTATAGCCACAGGCACTTTAGGTAATCTTTATTATTATCACGAATCAGAAGACTATTGAAATCCATAGGACTTACCCCGTCTGTCATTCAAGTAGGTTGGTGTTTATTTATGGCGTAGAAGACAAGTGTGAAAAGGGTCAAATTGTTAATCTCTGGGTGTAGCTTCCTTCGAGCAGCATATATAGGACGCGTTTTGTTCTTACAACTCATCAGCTAGGCAACTAGGTATTGCTCTCAGGTGGGTGCCATAGTGCCACAAGCTCATTTTTCTTCTCCTGAACTGCCAAAATAAAAATTGTGTTGCCAGCCTAGTTAGCTTCGAAGGGAGCGCGTCTGCCTTGTAAGCGCTAGGTTGCGGGTTCGATTCCCGTAATGTCGATGTTGTGGGAAAGAAATTATTATGACAACAGACTTTCTCCAACATTCTTCAGCATTTACGACATTTATGTCTTTTTGGAAACAAAAACAAAATACGTCTTCTGGGTGGTGACCTGAGCATTTCATCAGATTACCAACAGTTCTCTTTGATGAAAAAGTATCAACTCTCCGACTCATTGGATATATCAAAAACTCAACGGGATCTCGAATTTCAGTCTCTACCACCAACACAAAGTAATACTTGTCTAATGCCCTATACAAACCCATGCCCATGGATAAGTTTAGGTACTTGTCTGATACCAATGCCCTGAAGTTCCGGGACATTGCAAATTGGTGTGGCGTCACCCATCTTGGTAACCATGACATGGGACATGGATATAGCCAGAGGCACTTTGGGTATTAATTATAATCACGAATCAGAAGACTTTATTGAAAACCAAATGAAGCAAGGAAATCAATAGGACTTACCAGAATCTTCAATACATATCTACTATTACCTACATACACTTGTACCTATGTACTGGTATAGTGCTACATTGTAAAGAAAATAGAAAATTATCAAACTGTCACAAAGTAAGCACCATGTTTGGTCCATTGCGGTTGTTCATATTTGCTAAATTTTTATTAAAATTCATAATGGAACCATACTGTGCCTTATTTATTCTTACCGTTTTGCTAACATTTGAATAATCAAACCTACAAGACACAAAACCGTTCAACGAAAGCTCATTATTTTTGCGAACATTTTTGTGTAGGAATACAGGAAAAAGTAAGACCGAATTTCTTCTAGAAACCAAAGCGTTTTTAAGCATTTGAATAATCAAACCTACAAGACACAAAACCGTTCAACGAAAGTTCATTATTTTTGCGAACATTTTTGTGTAGGAATACAGGAAAGAGTAAGACCGAATTTTTTCTAGAAACCACTCATATCTTATACAGGGTAGCCAAATAGTTGATGAACATTAGGTACACAGTTCATACTCTAAAAACTATATTACATAAAACACTTCTTCTAAATTGAAAGAACCAAGTTGGGTTCCCATGACCGCTGCCGAGTTCCCCCGCTGAATCAAATACTTGATATACGAGTATTAGCCACGTGGGAGGACCAGGTACCAGGATTAAACCAATCGAAGAGAGTTCTGAGTTTAAACTCGAAAATTTTGCACCCAGTTTCATTGCTAACTAGTCTAGCCACTAATGTTTGCACATAATGGGAACTTGGATTTTTTGAATGAAACTGAATAAAGTGATAAAGAACGGTAGACCAGCTGTGAATGAAAGAGCACTAATCAGTTTGGTGGTTATTATTTATGTAAACGACTGAAATGTGAGACTAGTTCTTGATTTCCGTGCTAGAATACCTCCTAGGCTCCTAGCATGCTTAGATTTGTCTGACAGCTGTTGTAAATCATTCCGAGGTGTCCCATATTCAGGCAATGAAATCTGAATGTGATTTGTAAAGTTAATCAAAAAGATTTCAAGTTTCGGGGAATGGGACGGATTAACAAGATTCATGGATTTGACCCCAAAGAATCCATAGGACCGTTTGGGCTGGATCTAAAATGCAGAGAGTCTTGCGGTCGAATCTTGGGTCATCTCCAGATCCAGATGTGAACAAAGTCAAATTCCCTCCCTTGCAGAATACAACATCCATCCTTTTAGTCATCGTTTCATAAATTCAATTTTATATGTTACCGGCATACACTCGGTTTCATCTTGAGTTTGATTTAAGTAGTGGAATAATGCGAGTTGGTGGATTCCCGTAGCCCAAGATGGCATGAAACATCGTCTCTGTAGAATACCTCCTAGCATGCTTAGATTTGTCTGACAGCTGTTGTAAATCATTCCGAGGTGTCCCATATTCAGGCAATGAAATCTGAATGGGATTTGTAAAGTTAATCAAAAAGATTTCAAGTTTCGGGGAATGGGACGGATTAACAAGATTCATGGATTTGACCCAAAAGAATCCATAGGACCGTTTGGGCTGGATCTAAAATGCAGAGAGTCTTGGGTTCGAATCTTGGGGTCATCTCCAGATCCAGGATCCAGATGTGAACAAAGTCAAATTCCCTCCCTTGCAGAATACAACATCCAACCTTTTAGTCATCGTTTCATAAATTCAACTCATGGGACGGATTAACAAGATTCATGGATTTGACCCAAAAGAATCCATAGGACCGTTTGGGCTGGATCTAAAATGCAGAGAGTCTTGGGGTCGAATCTTGGGGTCATCTCCAGATCCAGGATCCAGATGTGAACAAAGTCAAATTCCCTCCCTTGCAGAATACAATATCCAACCTTTTAGTCATCGTTTCATAAATTCAATTTTATATGTTACCGACATTATACACTCGGTTTCATCTTGAGTTTGATTTAAGTAGTGGAATAATGCGAGTTGGTGGATTCCCGTAGCCCAAGATGGCATGAAACATCGTCTCTGGCATAAGGTTAAATTTTGTGTATTCGAATGAAAGTTAAAACAAGCGTGTAGCTATATGTATTGTTTCTCTATATTGGGCTTTGGGAGAACAGCTGTGAGTTAAGGGCAAAGCTATACATATTAGACTTATGTGGTCTGTGTCATAGCATGCCAATCCTGTAAAAGTGTAAAATGTCCCTCATCGAATCGGCAAGATGAGACACAATACTTCCCAATTTAGGTGCTGACCGTTAACACAAGAACACCAGTAATCCGTTGAAATATTTGAAAGCTTTTCCAAGGGATTCCCCTTGTCTGGTCTTTGCCGACATCCAGTCTTTTGCTGACGGTATAAATAAGGCAATTCTAACGTAAGAACTGCAAGGATAGAGAGCCATCTCAGAAGACAAAAACATCAAGACAGTAAAGTTGACTGAGTTAACTTCAATGAAATGTGTTGTGAAATTCTGGAAAGGCGTCTGAAACCAGCTAAGCACTTCCGTTCTTCACATACCTATCTTTCGACTGTCTTCAAAATTCATCTTTCGAGAAGATCCATTTTTGGCAACTATGTTTCAACACTTTCAATTTCAACAGGTATTCACATAGTACATAGTGCATGACCACTGATCAACTATGTCTATCTGAGTCACTTTCATTATTTCATTTCATATCGATTGACAATTTTTGTCCATTGTCCACGCCTGAATCTGCAGTGTCCACCGGCCGATTTGAAGGTTGCATAAGAGCTAAGCTGCACCTAAGGTGTGAACGAGCATTGTTATTCATTCGATATGATTGCATGTTGGTCGATCGTACAGGATTGCATGAGAGAATTGGATTTAAAGTCATTGTCTATTCGGTGTGCAGGGCCTGCTCACAGCCTCACCCAACCCCGGTGAAAACTTCAGGAATGGGCCCCAGGGCCCCTCGTAACAATTTCTTACAAATACGAAGGTAAAAAAATAATAATAGTCCTAATACTGAAGTTGGACTAAGTCAATAACCAATAATGTTAGGATACTTAGGATTCCTTTTTACTTAGGGGTACCTTACCTTTAGGAGATCCTTGGATCCCTCTATAGAGCCTTTGAGGATATTCAAATCGATCTCTTACCTGAAACAAAACAAGATATTGAGAAATTATTAGGTATAAAGACATAACAAACGAACAAGCAACTTCAGAGGTTTTTTACGAAGAGATTTTGATAGAGGGATTTACAAGTTAACTATAGGCTGGTAAATGACTCTTTGAAGATCCAGGTCTTCTAAGAGTCATTTACCATCCAGGTCTTCAAAGGTGACATTAAAACTGATCTTTTTCTTCGCCTTTTACCGTGTACAGAGAGAGGGAGACCGAAAAGCTTCACCGCATGTGTATGGAGCCATATTTTTGTATTTGCTTTAGAAAATTGTCGGCAAATGAATAAACTATCATTGAATATATGTAGGTATCAAATTATACCAACGGATTTCAAGGAATGAAAATGCCAACAAAATATAGGAGATCGAAAAGAGCTCATTTAAGTAGACATCAGTCTTCAGCTATTGGATAGCAACCATGACATGGGACATGGATATAGCCAGAGGCACTTTGGGTATTAATTATAATCACGAATCAGAAGACTTTATTGAAAACCAAATGACGCAAGGAAATCAATTGGACTTACCAGAATCTTCAATAGGTACATATCTACTATTACCTACATACACTTGTACCTATGTATACTGGTATAGTGCTATATTGTATAGAAAATAGGAAATTATCAAAGTGAGAGAGCATAATATATATCTACAAAATACCTACTTTTTGGCAATTCAGGCTTCCTTGTGTTGAAGTAAAACCAAACAATTTGCGATTATGAGTACGATATTTTTCTCTCACGCATCTGTGGATATCCTCACAAGCACTATCACAAATTCAGCACCACAAGGAAAAAAAGTCTATAAACTTGAAGATACCATGAAAATTTTACCTAAAGTACAGAGGACAGTAGAAGACCAAGAAGAAGACTTCAGCAAAAGCGAACGCTTGCAAGGTCAAGACACCTTTAGTGCCTCCACTATCACTGTGGATAATTATTTTACCATGTTTCTTCTTTTCTCGTTACCTCATTATTGTGAAAGTGTAGTTTTATCTCTCGTATATACGTTTCTGAATGAGGAGGTCAGGGGTTCGTAGTAGACCCATCTCTAGGTTCATGTCCGCAGGCAGTTCGAGTCATGATTCATAAATTCAGTAAGTTTCATGAGAACATGCCTTGAAAGAGTTGTAAGTTCAGCATCTTTATTGTGACTGTGGATTTCGATTAGCAGAGTTTTGTTGGCATGATACTCTGTATACAGGCCTATACTGAAAGTGCATAAATTGTTATCTTTTTCAACTAAGTAACTATAGTTGCACTTCTAGCATTGAAGTTGATACTTTTAATTCCAACTTCAGGGTCTTCTCCAAAGAAGTTTTGTATTGCATTGTGAAATACGAGTAGTATCTAGAGGTGAATAGGTTACAATTTTATCAAAGGCCTCGATTCAAAACCGAGAATCCAAGACCTGTACTTGGACCATAACAGGGTCATTTGGGAATTCTTGTTTCGGCTTTCTCAATAAGTACTAATTCATTCAACATACGCATGTAATATTTTCTCCATACACCTTTAAACCTTCACTAACCATAACTAGATTGTAGAAAAGTCAAACCAATCAGACTTCACAAGTCAAATTGTAGCCAAATTGATTTCACGCCATGGGATTGACTCGCAAGAAGATAAATACAAAACGTTCGTCAAGAGGTATCTCAATTTTAAAAGCGATAGGTACCTAAATAGAAAGTGGTTTGCTATGTTAAATAGCAAATAGCACCTTCAAGCACATTATTACGAGTTTAAGCCAGGTCTCTACGTTTAGTCCAAGAGCCTGCGGGAGCTTTTATATTGTTCGTCACTGAGAGGAGAGATTTTAACAGATGTACCACCAGCAATACCAGCATCCATTTATGGACTCAAGATATGCAGATTGCTTGCAGCGTCTATTAAGAAGAATAAAGGAATAGATACGAGAATTAGTTGATACTTTAGCTACGAACGAAAGCCAGAGGCAACTTGTTCCATTTGATTCGGATGGACTGAGAACTTGGATTTTTTGAATGAAACTGAATAAAGTGATAAAGAACGGTAGACCAGCTGTGAATGAAAGAGCACTAATCAGTTTGGTTGTTATTTATGTAAACGACTGAAATGTGAGACTAGTTCTTGATTTCCGTGCTAGAATACCTCCTAGCATGGATTCATAAATTCAGTAAGTTTCATGAGAACATGCCTTGTAAGCATCTTTATTATGACTGTGGATTTCGATTAGCAGAGTTTTGTTGGTATGATACTCTGTATACAGGCCTATACTGAAAGTGCATAAATTGTGATCTTTTTCAACTAAGTAACTATAGTTGCACTTCTAGCATTGAAGTTGGTACTTTTAATACCAACTTCAGGGTCTTTTCCAAAGAAGTTTTGTATTGCATTGTGAAATACGAGTAGTATCTAGGGGTGAATAGGTTACAATTTTATCAAAGGCCTCGTTTCAAAACCGAGAATCCGAGAATCTTGTTTCGGCTTTCTCAATAAGTACTAATTCATTTAACATACGCATGTAATATTTTCTCCATACACCTTTAAACCTTCACTAACTATAACTAGATTGTAGAAAAGTCAAACCAATCAGACGGGTCTTTTCCAAAGAAGTTTTGTATTGCATTGTGAAATACGAGTAGTATCTAGGGGTGAATAGGTTACAATTTTATCAAAGGCCTCGATTCAAAACCGAGAATCCGAAACCTGTACTTGGACCATAACAGGGTCATTTGGGAATTCTTGTTTCGGCTTTCTCAATGAGCACTAATTCATTTAACATACGCATGTAATATTATCTCCATACACCTTTAAACCTTCATTAACTATAACTAGATTGTAGAAAAGTCAAACCAATCAGATTTCACAAGTCAAATTGTAGGCAAATTGATTTCACGCCATGGGATTGACTCGCAAGAAGATAAATACAAAACGTTCGTCAAGAGGTATCTCAATTTTAAAAGCGATACCTAAATAGAAAGTGGTTTGCTATGTTAAATAGCAAATAGCACCTCCAAGCACATTATTACGAGTTCAAGCCAGGTCTCTACGTTTAGTCCAAGAGCCTGCGGGAGCTTTTATATTGTTCGTCACTGAGAGGAGAGATTTTAACAGATGTACCACCAGCAATACCAGCATCCATTTACGGACTCGAGATATGCAGATTGCTTGCAGCGTCTATTAAGAAGAATAAAGGAATAGATACGAGAATTAGTCGATACTTTAGCTACGAACGAAAGCCAGAGGCAACTTGTTCCATTTGATTCGGATGGACTGGGAACTTGGATTTTTTTGAATGAAACTGAAGTGATAAAGAACGGTAGGCCAGCTGTGAATGAAAGAGCACTAATCAGTTTGGTTGTTATTTATGTAAACGACTGAAATATGAGACCTGCGGGAGCTTTTATATTGTTCGTCACTGAGAGGAGAGATTTTAACAGATGTACCACCAGCAATACCAGCATCCATTTATGGACTCGAGATATGCAGATTGCTTGCAGCGTCTATTAAGAAGAATAAAGGAATAGATAGGAGAACTAGTCGATATTTTAGCTACGAACGAAAGCCAGAGGCAACTTGTTCCATTTGATTCGGATGGACTGGGAACTTGGATTTTTTGAATGAAACTGAATAAAGTGATAAAGAACGGTAGACCAGCTGTGAATGAAAGAGCACTTATCAGTTTGGTTGTTATTTATGTAAACGACTGAAATGTGAGACTACCAATGTCGACTGAAACCGTACACTGCCTCGACAACATGGATTCACCTCTTCGATCGACGGCGTCGAATATATGCGTACACAGCTTAAGCGACATAGCAAGATACATTGCGTCCCTGTATATTTGACTTAGTTTTTTTCTGCGCACCCACCTAAATATTTGCCTAAACGTATTACGAGCATGTGCGTGTTATCAACATTAATGTATCTTGATATCGTTACAGATGCTGAATTAGAATAGCTAATAACCATAACTTAATAGTAGGAACGTCCTTTTTACTTTCTATCATGATGCCCGTGTCTATTATTTGGTACCTAAGTATTTTATTTTCTTTATACCTTGGAAGAGCTTGAGGGTATAAAGAGCGGGAAGATTGATGCTGGATCCAGGAATCCTGTGATAGAAGAAGATATTGACAGACCAAAAACCAAGTTCCAGTGCAAAATTCACCGAGGATTAGGACCTCTACTGAGCCCCTAAAAGTCTGATTGGGACCAAAAGCTAAAAGAAATTAAACATATGATGTGTTCAAAGCTTCCTTCATAAGTACCCTGTATGTGTGCTTTCAAGTATGTAATGATATTTCATATCGTGTTTTGAGAGCTTCATCTGCATCATCTCCTTTGTTATATATGTATAACGTTTCGTTATATAACTCTGTTTAGTTTTTCTGTATATCCTCTTTGATACTCCATGAACCCTGTACTGTCCAATCTCCTTTTCAATTGTTTCAAATATTACTTCATGTAGGTACTATCTCGATTATTTCTATTAAAGTCTGTCTTATATCCTTGTAATGGTTTTACTTCTGTGTAGAGACTCTCTGCCTACCTGTAATTCCACCTATCTCTAGCTTTCAGGATACCCAGGTCTACGTACACATTGTCTATTTTGACCTATGACGTAAGAGGTAAAATCTAACTACCATTTTGGCTACTTCAATTGGGAATATCGCTGTCCATTGTTTCGTTTCCAAGGAGGACCTATGACGTAAGAGGTAAAATCCAACTACCATTTTGGCTATTTTAATTGGGAATATCGCTGTCCATTGTTTCCAAGGAGTACCTAGTTCAGTAAAACCATTACCTAACTGAACCCAAGTACACAAAATACAAATCATGTTCATTTCATCTTCTAATCAAACAATAAAATTGCGAGTGACGTAAAATCGAAGTCATCTATGAGCTATAGCTAGGTACTCGTATACCTCTGATTCGAATGGACATTAGGATATTATGCAATTTGAGAATTTACCCAAGTACACAAAATACAAATCATGTTCATTTCATCTTCTAATCAAACAATAAAATTGCGAGTGACGTAAAATCGAAGTCATCTATAAGCTATAGCTAGGTACTCGTATACCTCTGATTCGAATGGACATTAGGACATTATGCAATTTGAGAATTTGAAAACAAATCGATTAAAAAAAGCAATCAAACCAAGTCGTAAACTTAGTTAACTTAGAGATCCGTACGTAAATTTCAACATACCTCCTTAGATTGGAGTTGGACTAAGTCAATAACCAATAATGTTAGGATACTTAGGATTCCTTTTTAGTCCGTCCTTCCTTTATTATTACTAATAATAAAAGGTATAGGGGACGGACTATTGTATTCGCTTCGGTGTCGTCTGTCTGTCGGTCTCTCTGTCGGTCTAGTCGACCTATATATCAAATTAAAGGTCTTTTTACCAGGAACAAGAAAATGGTGGTGCAAATTTTGTCCAGAAAACCAGTTGGCTTGGGTCAATCTTTAATTTCCGTGTCCGGAAGAACCAAAAGTCAGATATGGTGCCAGTGTGTAGCAGGTTGTAGTCTTGATAGTGCGTTCATTTGCTGCAACGAGTTATTGTACCTTTGGAAGGATTCTCATTTTGGGAAACGCCAACCTCTGCTAGCAATTCAGGGCTCGAATATATCAAAAGTCAGATATGGTGCCAGTGTGTAGCAGGTTGTAGTCTTGATAGCGCGTTCATTTGCTGCAACGAGTTATTGTACCTTTGGAAGGATTCTCATTTTGGGAAACGCCAACCTCTGCTAGCAAGTCAGGGCTCGAATATAGGAAGACCACAATACATTATGAAGGTCTTTAGGTCTGATCACCTGTGGGGGTCTGTCTCCCGCTGTTCCTTTTGATCCAGTAACAATGCACAACTCCATACAATAGGTAAATAAACCACTTAGCAGAATCCATGTTGACATATTAGAGAGAATTACGAACCAAAATGGACGAGTTAGTGAAAAGCGAGTTTGGAGCAGAAACCATCTACCAAAGTGTTCCAAGCACCTAGGTGCCTACAGATGGAGTGATTTGATTCAATAACTGAAAGATTTGACAATGACTTACTTTTAGTTTCATCTCTATTATTACAACTGGGACTATTACTATTATTTGATCAAGATAATCATCCGTGATTATCTCTCCATTTGATTTTCTCCTCTTTCTAGATCAACTGAATGAAAGTCGGAGTGGACATCGCTGATGGTACCAGAGCTGTTTCATTGTCCATCATCACAATTGTTATGGTTATATTCACGGTCATGGATGAGACTCGTTTCCCGGATACAGGGTGTTACTGATTCGATCCCCGTCGGGACATGAATTTTTATTCTCGTTTACTTGAGAAATCACTTACTTTACTTTCTTTCCGAGTCTGGAACCACCTCAGATATGTACGATACCAGAATGTTGATGTCTGAGAAATTTACCATATCATAATGGATCTCTAAAGGTTAGGTGGTAGAGAACTAAAAACTCGAATCTCCTATGATAAAGTTACACATAGTGGACGTCATCGGTCAATGTCGACTGAAACCGTACACTGCCTCGACAACATGGATTCACCTCTTCGATCGACGGCGTCGAATATATGCGTACACAGCTTAAGCGACATAGCAAGATACATTGCGTCCCTGTATATTTGACTTAGTTTTTTTCTGCGCACCCACCTAAATATTTGCCTAAACGTATTACGAGCATGTGCGTGTTATCAACATTAATGTATCTTGATATCGTTACAGATGCTGAATTAGAATAGCTAATAACCATAACTTAATAGTAGGAACGTCCTTTTTACTTTCTTCATCCATATCTAATTTACCTACATAGCTCCTTACTGATAGGTACATCATCCATGTTTACATTATAGGTAAGTATATTTACTTAATAATTGAATAGGTAGGTATTTTCTCGTGGGTATGTAAGTAGGTAAGTATCTAGTATCTACTATAGATACATATATCTCAGTATGGGTTATTTTATTAAGAAAGGTTATGTGTACCTCATCTCAATGTAAAAGAGCTCTTTCGTCATCTTTACTTCAATGAATGGGTAAGGCTGGTTGATGATGTTATGTCTAATAACAAATTAACAAAGAAATTTTATGTCTATTTTCATTTTATGTTGATTTTAACAAAGAAATTCAAAGTTTCAACGCTGTAAAACAGTTACTTTAGTTCAAACACTGTAACAGTATTTTTAATGTTCTAGGGAAGCAATTATGATAATGCTCACAGAATCTAATGGTTTAAATTACCATTAAGTTTTATCATGTAGGGGAGAGCAGGGTAATGGTGCGCAGCGGGTAATGGTGCGCACCATTATACTAGCAAACTGATAAGAGCTAGAGATACTCCGAAAAGTGCTGCGCTCTCGGATACGTTGCGGAAACTAAAATTCATCAACAACGTGCTTCTGTTTATTTTGATTTTTCTGTGAAGTTCACTTGTTGCTGCCCGGCGATTTTCATATTATTTTAAGGAGTCAGAAAATAAGACAGTAAGTTAACATTTCTTTATATATTTTTTTGTTCTTAGTGTTAAATTAAAGCTTTAAATCTAGTAAATTTTTCTATCCAAGTGTCATATTTTTAAAATAACTAAAACTATTTTTAAAAATTAAAAACATAATAATATTGCTGTTCGGTTAATAGTGCGCTTTTCAGCTGGGCAATAGTGCGCGGGTGCGCACCATTCCCCCTTATACAATTAAATAGCAAGCTGCGCACAAATACCCTCCATATAAATCCATGTCTTGTTTCTAAATTAATCATATTTTGTATGTTTCAGACCAAGATGCCAAGGGTATATGAGAGGACCTCAGTTAAGATGTCGTACAGCCAGGAGGATTTGCAACAAGCAATGGATTGCGTTCGAGTAGAGATGATTTTTTTTTTTTTTAAGAGGTTTGACAGAGGGAACTGTAACTGCTATGGTCTTATCGTCCCGAAATCGAGGAGAGAAGGAAGACAGGATAGGAGAAAGCCAGCCGTTCCGAGAACGAACATTATCCCATCAGGATAAAATCCGCCCCGGGCGGGAATCGAACCCGCGGCCTAGCGCTTACAAGGCAGACGCACTACCAACTAAGCTAACTAGGCTGGCAAGTAGAGATGAAGCCAGTACGAGAAGCTGCAAGGAGATTTGGCATTCCGGAGTCAACACTTCGGAAGAAGCTTCTTCAAAACTCTACAGAGGTTCGAATGGGTAGACCGTAGACCCCCCACATTTGCACCTTCAGTTGAAGCAGATTTGGCCAGTTACATTATAACTTTGGCTAAGACATTCTTTTGACTAACACCTAAAGAATTGAGGAGACTTGTATTCAGATATGCAGAAGAGCACAAGATCCAGCACAATTTTAACCGAGCAGATTTGGCCAGTTACATTATAACTTTGGCTAAGACATTCTTTGGACTAACACCTAAAGAATTGAGGAGACTTGTATTCAGATATGCAGAAGAGCACAAGATCCAGCACAATTTTAACCATACTACAGGACTTGCTGGGAAAGTTACCCCCCCATGCGCACAGTTACCCAACCCCTGCGCACCATTACACGAAGTGATATTAAATTTTAGTTTTGTTTT